>NC_055979.1:16777480-16784980 GCF_018492685.1 Alosa sapidissima | reverse complement strand
CTTTCATGTCAGCCTCTCAAAAAGTGACCACCCCGTCCATCTGTGAAGCCAGCCAAAGATAACACATCTTGGCCCAAGTAAGACGTGTGAAGTCCCCTAAGTCCTCCCAAAACAGACTCACACACATTGTTCTGTTGGATGAAATATGTTCTGGCCCAGCAATGAGATGCTAAGAAGGAGGAAGTATTCAAAAGCATGCCGTCATCTTCAGTGCTTAATGATCCTTCGTCCTACTGTGGACAGGAGAGTCAATATTTCATACGTGGTGGCTGCAGAAGCAGACTTTGCCCCAATTTCAGAGTCGGCGTTAATGGAGGCAGACGTGCCTCTCCCAGTCGATGAGGTAAGCAGATGTGGTTTGGGGAGCCTCGGCGAATCATCATCATCAGTGGTGAACTCACTGCATGGGTACCCTCAGGGGCACTTTAGTGAAGCTCAACCTGGACCGCCAGACCACATGGGAGCATAATGTGTTCTCTGCCACGACACAAAATGCACAGGCAGTCTCTTTATGCCATATTGCACAGAGTTTAATGGCTGCCACGAGAGTCTTGATAATTATGCATGCCACTTGTCCCATTGGTTACATTGTCTCTTGGTGTCCATTGCACATGCTCAGTAAGTGAGGTATTAGAGCAATCATTGACTTTGACATCTGTTTGTTTCAAGAGAATTTTCTTGCAATGTTTTCTTGCAAATGTATTCTTGCATACAATATTACCTCAGGTTATTCACGGACACATGCACATTCAAAACTACAGGTAGGTCTCTCATGGTGTGTTGCTCAGTTTAGTGTCTTTGGGAATAGTATTTTACATCTGTCAATCACCTGTCAGTGCACTAAAAATTACTGTGGCAGACACAGAAAATGTTGAATATAATTTTAACTCTTTCATTCAATCTCCATCAGAGTCTAACAGTGAAAGTAACTTATCCGGTAAGAATTACCAATGTCCATATGCACATGATTGACAGGTTTTTATATGTATTATGGAGACAACAACAACCCACAGTGCACAGAGAAAACAGCTGAGAAGGCTCTGCTTGTGCAAGCGGCTCATACGTCCTCTAAATTTATCTGCAGTATGTGTGGATAACCTCGGGGTGGCCAAGTAAAAACAATTTAGTGAGACACATCTGTAAAATCGTGAGTGGGAGGCAATTAGCTGGAGAATAGCTGCACCTTCAGAAGTCATGAGCCATTTAATGTGAGCTTTTCTTAGCCTGACACAGTTGAAGTGAGCGCACACAGAGACATTGGGCCCTGAGTAATTGGGTTGGTCGAGGCCAAGCAGATCGGAGCTCTTGGAGGAGCTCTTTCGGAGTCGTGAAATTGGCCCCTGTGGTTTGGAAGTCCATGCTATATATGTCTTCCTTGGGGGCACAGTGTTGATAGAAGATGTCTTTTTAATGCACACAGGTAAAGCTTCCAAAATGGGGAACTGACTCCGGTTTTATGAATAAATGAATAAATACATGAGTATCTCCACAAAATCAAATATACTTTTGGAAAACTGTTTTTCCCCCTTACAGCAGAGAATTTTGGCAAGCCAGAGAGGAGCCAATTGTAATGCAAAGTAACCATTCTCTATACTTTTCTCCCCTCAGTGTTTCATATTTCAAACAACATTCAAACATTTGGAAGTGGATTGAGTGAGTCCTGCTTTTGATGAATAGTGTACCATACAAAAAGATGGCACATCCTCAATTGCTTTGCAAATATGGCATGTAGCATTTGTATGTTTGCATTTAAAATACGCGCCAAGGTTGGTTCCATTGGCAAACAACACTTTCTTTAAAAAAAACATAAGCGCTGAACAAAATACGACAGCATTCACTGTTTGTACAGAAACGGCCTGTAACACAACCTAGTCTCTATTTCCCGAGTGTATCCGCTTTTGCTGAGACTTAAGTCAACTCATCTCTGTTGTTCCATTATGCTCTTGGCCTCCTAAGGTAAACATGGCCGTCAGAGAATCTTGATAGTGATCCAGCCTGTAAGGAATTGACGTTTTCAAACTCACCATTTCACCATGTGCTACTGTCACCATGTGATACTACAAATCCTCTTTAGCTGCATTATTAACACGGAGCCCGGGGATTAATGCATTTTGGATGAAGGAAATAAAAACAACCTCACACCTTTAACCCTGCGACAGAAAAGCCCTCAGCCCAAAATTAATCTAGACGGAGGAGGCCTATCGTAAGTGAATTAATGTGTAATGTAAGTGTGATCCTGGAGACCTTGTCATCGTTCTCCCAGCAAGCTTTGTTTGTTTCAAAGCTTATGTTGTCTTTTCATTCCATTTAGCTGAGCACAGCAGGGGCGAGAGAGAATGAGAAACACTTAGAATGCCATCCATGGATATTGGCTATATGCAGAATAGAAAACGGCTACTGTGGTTTAGTGTGTGTCTGTGTGTGTTTGTGTTTGTGTTAGTATGTGCGCATAGGTCCAGTGTGTGTGTGTGAGAGAGAGAGAGACAGAAAGAGAGACAGAGTAATAAAAAAACAACTGGGGAAGGAAATAAAAAGATTAGTTGGTAAAGTTGTTTTAGACATTCATGTATTAAGCATCTTTCAAATATAAAAGCTGCAACAACCTAACTGAAAGAATAAGCTCTTGACTTAACAAAGAAGCTCCAGGTTCTAAGCATGTCAGCAGTGGGTCATCCTTCCTTCTCAAAAGGAGAAAAACATCAATAACTTTTTAAAGGGAAAATTGCCTCTCCATCAAGTTAGTCACATACATGCATCACTGTATTAATCATGTAGCCATGTACAATTCAGCTTTTATCCTACTTCTTAGACTGGGGAGTGAAAGAAGTGTATTTGTAGTTTGTGGGTGACAAATTCATACATGCTGTGACTGTCTGATTAGATAGGACTTGAGAAGTTTGCCAAAGAAAAAACAGCCAACATTGGCATGCAGCTGGATCTATTCTCCATAAACTATAACACTAGTAGTCATTTAGGTCTCTTTTGTATGAGTTCCATTCATTGACATTATGAAGGACTCAGCTAAAATGAATTCAGCAGATTGAACAGCTCGCTGCATACCAAAAAAACTGAACGCCTCAGGGAGGGACCAAGTAGTTTGTATGCTGTCAGTGTTACAATATAGCTTTACCTTCAGTATTTTATTTTACTCTTTCAGAAGAAAGACTAGTGTTTCTGCACTTAAAATAGCTCATTTAAATTGCAAAGGATTTGTCTGCAATGATTCAGTTGTCAAGAGAATGATTTTAGCTTGAGAAAAAGCAGTGCTTCATATCCAGGCTTTTCTGCTGAGGTGATTTAAGGATTCTGCCCATTTGTTCGAACGGTCTGTGTCAAGTCCAAAAGGTGTGGTCATTGTGAGTCGAGAGAGGTCAGGGGTTGGGGTTAAGGTCATGGACAGGTCATAATTGGTGTTGCATTATACATACAGTATATTATACCTTGGTGTGAGTTGATTTTTAGAATGTGAGTTGTTTTTCACTAGTTTGCCGTCGGTATCGATTGCTATGCTTGAGTGTAAGTTAAGCGCATGTTTGGCAAGGCAGCAGGCCGTGGTCCTGGAATGCCTGAAGCAGAGATCGCGATAGAGCGATGGCCGCTTGCACCCCCTGTGTAAGGAGGATGAGTAACTGGGCTATCAGTGAGACGGAGGAGTAGGGGGAGGAGTAGGGTTAATTTTGCAAATGCCGGTGCGCGTGCCATAAGGAAAGGAGGCCGGCTTTAAAACTCTGGCGGCGGTAGGCAGGTGAGTTAATTGCTGTCAATCATCCCTAAGGCTCCTCCTGAACTTTGTTTAGAAAACATTATTTAGAATGAAATCACCTTAGTGCCAGTTTTTTGCCTGGTCAAAGGGGAGTTAATCCAGAATGTATTCATAACGACACACTTTATTAAGCCTTTCATAATTTCAAAATGCAATTATTCCTGAAATTGAGACATTTACTGAGCCTAAAACTCCAAAGAGCTTTAAAGCTTGTGGTCTAATGGGATGGATAAATAAAGGCAATAAAAGGGCATTGTAGTGCCCCCTGGGAGTATCCATTCAATACACCCCCACCCCCTCACCCAAAACATGGGCAATCCACTAATTCCTCTGTTCTTTGTCCAGAACTCTCACTTCCAATAAAAGCCTCCTGGTTCTATTGAACCAGAGTGAAAACAATTGAAAACATTTGATCTTTCAGTGCAGTAAGACAAGAACAAGGGTTTAAATCCCCAGGCTGGTAAAATGGCACGGTTCCAAACCCTAAGCCTATCTGATGGTATATGCTCACAAAAAAATCTCCTCTGGGAAGATGGCATGGAATGTCGAAGAGAAAGAAGAGACTAACCTAAAGATATTGGGAGGGAGAGAGAGAGAGAGAGAGAAAGGAAAGAGATACATAGACATGTAGAAAATGGGAGAGTTTTGTCTTTTTCTCTTGGCTACCCACAGGGTCAATACCGACTCGAGAGAAATTCAAGGCAAATGTTTGATGGGGCAATAAGAACTTTGCTGAACACTCGGACAGGAGATTGTTTCTATTGACTCCTCTGTGAGTCACCTTTTGACTGGCCTTGAAACATTTTTTGTCCCTTTCTTCAAAAAATCTTTGACAGCTAAGACTTGTCAGATAAGTGGTCAACCTCCAAGCATTTTGGGTTTGTTTTGGATTCAAATCAGGCTGGGATGGTGTTTTTCCCTCTTTTGAATATAGGAGTATTGTTGGTCTGTGAGATGCTGGCACCAATAGGTTTTCTCTCTTTTTCGACAGATAAAGAGAGGGTCTACACAGTTGTTGTATTGACATTCAAGACTTTCTTTTCAGGCTACTGAAAAATCCACCCGTGTGAATGAACATTGGATTTGTGTGTGTGTGTGTGTGTGTGTGTGTGTATGTGCATGTGTGAACCAGTGCCAAACTGGCAATTGAAGCCTGTCTTCATTTCTTCTTCCCCTTTGTAAACTTGCGCTTGATATATGGAAATTAGTCAAAGTTTTGCTGTAGGGACACAAATCTGCCTTTGCTGCAGAAACCAGAGGGGGATGAGAAAAAAATCTATCACTGCATATCATGAATTGTGATCTGAAATTTATGCAAACAGCTTTTGGCAAACAATTAAGTGTTTCAAAGCAAAGGCATCGGATGTCAATGGCAGCAAATGTCATCTGACTGCACTCTGGGCGTCAGTTCCCTGTTGGCCACCTCAGGCTTTTCCATCAACCCGTCACTATTGTTAAGCATGTATCCCCTATCTATCAATTAAAATGTAATTGGCAGCAGATGCTGTTGGTAAGCTGACTGCATTGTTCTGCAAAGAGCAGCACTGCATAGAAGACACTTTGATGACTCTTTGATCCTGTGCTGAGCAGCCTACTCAAATTTGACATATATGAAAACAGGTGCATCAAATTTGTCAAAAACTCACTCAGAGATATTTCTTCCTATGCTGTAATGGTCTGTCTGAATAGTTTTAACTTTACCACACAGTCTGGTTCTTATGAAAGAGTATGTTTATCCTACTTTCCAGTTCCTTAACCTTGGCAACTTGTTGCTTTTGGCACCACATCTTTTCAGGATCAAGGACGTACTTATGAAATATAGTGAAATGTCTTAATTTTCAGTGTCTTTTTCCGGCCAGTTCCCTAATATAATCTCCAGAATAGAAATGAAGCACACCGTAAAACCAATTTATGCTTAGAATTTAATTGTAAATACAGACTATGTTTGTTTATGTTGTGGGTAAATAGGTTTCTAACATAAGCTAACATGCTATCGTTAGATGGGTAACAGACAAATCACATTAGATATGGATGTGGTTGTGCAGCTGTAGCAACTATGCCTGCCGATCAGTTGGCCTATAGGTTTGATCCTGAGTCAGCGTGGCTTGAGATAAAAGCATCTGATAACTACAGTATTATATACAGTACTACTGTATCAGTCACTTTAGTTTACTTTACATAGTTGATTAACAAAGCAGTCAAATTGATATACAATTTCGGCCCTCTACAGAGTTTTGTATGGTAACAGTCACAGGGTGCTGACCACTGGTAAAATAATAGAAAACTGTCACACACTGCATTCATACACTTTCTAATGAGGAGACACAGCACTCAAAGAATCTCCCATAAAAATGTATGGGGTTAGTACGTAAAGCAAGCATGGCAGTCATCTACACATATTCCGCCCCTTCTACTGACAAAAGTCGTGTGAATACATCGTGCCAATCATGTGGTATGTTGTGAATACATCGTGCCAATCATGTGTTGTGATCTCGCAGCTGGAGCGAGATTAGTGTGTCGTAATTTGTGAAGCATTGCACACACGCAGTTCTACCCAAATAAGCGTTGCAATATGGCCGCCGAGTGGAGGGACTTGATTCATATGCATTTTTTTGTTTAGGCATCCAATCCGATTCTTAGGCATTTAGGGTTTTACTACTGGGCTCCCTCTACAGTTATGGAATATTTGTATTTTACACATTTTATTGTCGCAAATACCACTCACAAGCTGAAAGACTAGGAACCGGCAAAGATAATCCACAAAGAGCTATGGCGACTAACAAACGAATGCTACATGATTTCATACAATAAATGCACAATTGTATTTATTGTGCTGTCGGAAATGAGCTGTGAAAGAGGAAAGGAAAGGACATCACTGATTCATGGTAATATTATCCTGCTGCATAATGTATTCTGTTACCTGAGTTGAACCATAACATTTTAAAACAGGGTGACACTCATGAGGTTGCATATTAGTTTCTCATATTCTTTCATAAACATTGGCATGGATTGCTGTTTTTCCCCTGTTAGCCATACAACAGATCACAGCACACACCAAGATACAGTTTGCAGCCCTGCACTTGTTTGCTCTATTAGGCCTACAACATGTCATTCATCTATATGAAATATTGAATTAACAGTGGTTCTTTTTACGATGTTATTGCAGGAGTCAATTTTGACCTCAGCCTCGTCTCAGGCAATGGGTGTGGAAAAAAGGTGGAGAGGATACAGAGGTGGAGGATGGGGTCAGGAAATCTTGCAAGATTTTCCCTGGTTGGGGGAGGGTCTTGCTGCAAGCCTGGTTCTCTGTAGAAGAATCGGCTACAACTGTGGAAATCACACCATTCTTCCCATTAAAACGGCTTTAAAGCTGTTCAGTTAAGGTTAAGAAATGCATAGCATTCTTTAGATCTTCACACCTGGATGTTGTTTGAAGCCATAGACGGTGTGTATGTCTGCATAGTATGAAGTTGCTCTCATCTGTTAGAAAGAGGCAACACTTGTTGACACGCATGTGCGGTGAAAGATAAATGCAGTGGCTCTGCTTAGAGAAAGCGACTACAATAAAGTAGTGGCAGAGAGGATGGGGGCTGGCGTGTGTTGTCCTGTGTATCATTGGCGATCATCGTGATTAGGACTCCTGGGTACACGTGGGGAGTTTAGACGACTGCGCTTATCTCCTATCGCAGCAGAAAGTGATATATTTTTTTCTCGGGGCTGCGCTTAATCTGGGCCGA
>NC_055979.1:16752480-16772480 GCF_018492685.1 Alosa sapidissima | reverse complement strand
TTGAATCGCTGCCATGCCACGCAAGCCTGTGCTCACCTGTCCGTCTTGAAAATGACAGCTGACACCGCCAGTCAATCTCATCCCAGGCCTATTTAAACAGCAGTGATGGGGGTGAATTTCAAATGAGCCCTGCAAGCTGGAAAAATGCACTGTGATGGTTTTCGGTGTACAGCGTGGCGTTGTGCAGCTCAGCAGAATTTGAAGTGATAGATCTGGAAATGGGAAGTCGTACTGAAGTGTCGGAGAGAGAAAAATGGAGAGAGATAATCACTGAGAAACAGAGAGACAGAGAGAGTGAGAGTGTGTGTGTGGGAGAAGCAAGCTAATGTAGGCTACAATATGTTGTGATGACAGGTTGTCTTTTCAGATCATAGCGGGACATAACACAGAAAAACCCCAAAGGATCCTTGTCTATAATCACATTATGAGTAGGCAAAGCTCACGGATGGCTACCAACTAAATGCTCCCAAAAAAGAAGGACTACAAAGTGAACACTGGAAGGAGACTAGAAACTAGGGAAAAAACAGCATCAGCATATTACAACCACATGAAGACATCATGACACTTCAGTCTTCCCTCCCTCCCTGTTTTCCTGATCTCTCTCTCTCTTTTTCTCTCTCTCTCTTCTCATGTCTCTGTCTCTTCCCTTTCATGTGCACCCTCTATAGTATATGCCAGGAGAACAGTATAATTCCGTTTCTAAGCCTGATTTGCATACTCCCAACGTGCCAGTGTACCATGGAACTGCCATGGGACGAAGCGAGCGCTGGGCCAGGGCAGCTAATTAAAGGGAAATGGCTGTGGTCCCGTGCGGGGATTTCACAGTCATCTCCTGACAGCCCTGTGAATACCTTGATTGGCCCTTCTTGATGTATAATTCAGATTCAATAAGCAAGGCTGAGGTAAGCTTCCTTAATGATGTTGACAACGGCTTCAAACCCCTAAAAGTGATTGAGATTTCCAATAGTCTCCCCCAACGGCCTTTCAACATCCCATCCCCTTCACATACATGCACACGCGCACACACACACATGCACACACCCACACACACACTCACACACACCTTCATCTTAGATTGATGTGTTTTATGTGGCCAACTTCATTCTTACTTGGGATGAATATAAGAGGCTGTAGCATCAAAAAAAAGCCGTAGGTCCTCACCAGTGGACTGCACTAATGGAACAATTGCAGATGATGTGAGGTACAATTCCAGAAAATACTTGCTTGACTGCACACAGATGACTGTTTGAAGAACAGCTGATGCTACTGGTGTCAAATGGAGCTTTGTGATGTCTTGTATGTGCATCTCGGCATCTCCTTTGATTCAGTCTGTACAAACTGTCATCATGCTTTCTTCACACTGCACATAAGATGATTTATGTTGCACAGCATGTTCAGCCAAGTCAGTATTTGATGCACCAGCAAATGCTCTTCATACAATACATAATTATTAGTGAAATGGATTTCTAAGTATAGTTGTAATGTTCACCACTGTATAATTCCCTGGATCTTTGACAGAGGCTGACAAAGGATCTGACAATCCGGAAGGGTATCTACTATAATAACTGATAATTTACTTTGGGTTTAGACGCTGCGTTGACTGGAGTCTGCATCAGTGTTTTGCCTCTGGCTATGATTGTAAAAATGTTCAAGAGCGCTCTACATGTCAAAGGCTCGCATCCTACTGTATGCTCATGCTGTCTCTAAAAGAGGAATTATCTGACTACATGCACTGAAATCTTTCGCTTTATTAAATCAGAAATAAATACCGCAAAGACAGACAACCTTCCTGGCTACCACTTTTTAAAGTGTTTATTTTCAATGTTCACAAGTCTACTCTATTTCAGAAAAAGAAAAGAGCAGCAGAACAGACAGACAGATGTTTACTGAAATGGAAGACAGACCGCAGCCACATACAAAGAGATCCATAGAGAGGGAGAGTTGCTAAAGGAGAGAGAGAGAGAGAGAGAGAGAGAGAAAGAGAGAGAGAGAGAGACAGTCACACAGGGAGAGAGAGAGTGGGGTCTGTCTGTGTTTCAGGGTTCAGACGCAGCGATGTGTTAATGGTGGTCTGTAATTAAATTGTGTAATGGTTTCTGTATTGGCACAGGCCGGTGCCAAACAGAGGAAAGGAAGAGGCGAAGCTCGCTCTGCAATCAGGGAGGATGCTGTTTCCTCCTGCCCATGCAACAGCTTGATACTTCTGACCCTCAGATTGAATAAACCTATAATTAGGGTTCCAGCACACAGCCTTGCATTTTGTGTGTGTGTGTGTGTGTTTTGTTGTGTGCACGTCGTAGACATTATATATGTGTATGTACATATTTTTTTTGTGTGTAAATGTGTGTCTGTGTGTGTCTATGTATGAGAATATTGATGTAGTTAGCACTGATGCCCTTTTAGATTTCCAGATGTAATTGGCATGGCCAGATTGTTATACACATTGTGTAGGCTAGTTAGACACAAGTTAGAGTCAAAACAATGTAAATGATACATGATACAAAGTAATGATACAAAACATTTTTTTCCCCTTACAGAGTCACAGTTTGTAAATGTTTATGGCTATTGTTATTAGTCTGATTTTTAGGCTATTTATTTTACTATAAACTTTTATACTGTGTGTGTGTGTGTGTTTCTCTCTCTCTCTCTCTCTCTCTCTCTCTCTGTGTGTGTGTGTGTGTGTGTGTGTGTTTGTGTGTGTGTGTGTGTGTGTGTGTGTGTGTGTGTGTGTGTGTGTGTGTGTGTGTGTGAGAGAGAGAGAGAGAGAGAGAGAGAGAGAGAGAGAGAGAGAGAGAAAGAAAGAGAGAGAGAGAGAGAGAGAGAGAGAGGTTAAGAGGGAGCTCAAGACTAGAGTTAAACCACAAATCAATCACATCTCATTTCTTTCTTAATCCTGGCTGAGGTATAGTAACAGTTCTTAGTTGCCACACCCCCCTGTAGATTCCAGGAAATCTGTTTTTCTTTTTATCTGTGGCCCCTCTGTACAGTATATCACTGGGACACCAAGTTTATTACGTAAATCCTTCACCTAAAAAGATATTATTTGGTCATCCTTTAACATAGGTTAATCCAGTTTAGTATAGAGTACCATGTTCTTGGAGGTCTATAGGAATATAAATTACATTTCAAAATTCAACCACCATGACACTATTCTTCCACCAAGCCTAGTCCCCGTGGCGACTCATGTCATTTTGAAATTAATTATTGCACTTTCTTATAATATAGGCCCATTCCTCACGGCGATGATTCAGTTACGTACATGATTGGGACTGCCGTCATTGGCTGTGCATTGGAGGATGGTTATTTACTGTTTAAAAATCCCTTCTCAAAGAATCTAGCAGACCCGGGAAATCAAAGGCATGTTTGTCTCCCTTTTCCATTCATTAAGAAGTCACGTTCGTTCCGTGGATTGTGCGACAGAGAGAGCACACAGTGCAGATTTCCCTTCTGAGGGGGGCCTTTCTTCGACTCAGAGACCTCTCATCGACATTCGCCTCACAGCAGTGCAGATTCAGAGGCCGGCGCCTTGACAGGACCGCATAGTCCCGGTGAAATCAAACAAGCGCCATTCAGGGCCTCCGCGCGGAACTGTGCATTGCACTGCGCCCTCGACCCGTCTCCGAGCGCACAACCCTTAGAACGTCCCACTTCAGTCCACATAAATACTTACCGTTGCCATTAAGCTGCAGGCGCACCAGTGGTGGGTAAAGTTCAACTTCAAAAAACACTGACCTTAATACATGAACAGGCTTTAATGGGATGAGAGAAAGATAAGTCGCTTTTTTAAAATGGACTGTCAGTTCAATTTGAAATATCTTCTCACTTTGCACAAAGGAGAGCAGACTGGCGCAGTTGACTAGACAGCAAACACGTAGCCTACACTGTTTTCATAAATAAAATAAGATCTACTTTATCCGCACTTGTTTATGCCTACTGGTGGTTAAGAAGAAAACCTGTCGTTAAGGTCTTCTTGTGCCAAATATCTACCAATCAATAATCAACCAATATTAATAGCATAATTGAAAACAGTCAAGATCTGTCAATATGCATCTGCTACATTTGAAAAATACTGCTTCTGATGTTGAGGAAATATAGCCTACGTGGCTTAATCTCCGTTGATTACCAATGATGCGGTAGGTCGATGCTTTTTGACAGAGATAAATAAAATAAACAGAAAATTGCTCTTTATTTTCGTCCATTTTCATCTAATGATCGTCTCTACTTCTCACCTGAAATGTCTTGCAGAGGCGAAAAACAGCACGTCTAACTACTTGGCCTGATTACCAAAATTGAGCATTGAATCTTCTCCGCTTTTTCCATTGGGCGGCGGTACATGTATCCTTAAGCCCGCGCTGCATCTTTTGCTGGTCCTCATTGATGCTGCACTCGGTTCAGGGGGAGGATGGAGTCTGCAGATACCCAACTTTTGACTACTGCAAGCCCAAAGTAGCACACCAAAGCCTTTGTATAGAGCCGTGGTGCGTCTTTCTCTCCGAACGACGCTTTATTCGTTTCATGTGGATTTTAACGGGCACATTTGGTCTTTAACGGGCTTGTAGACCACTCAGACATTGTGCGGGCTCTAGGACCAAGCAGGCGTGCCATAAGCCGCCGGGGCTGCGAGTGTTCACATAGCAGCACTCTGGAGGGAAGACCCGTCGGATGTGGCAATACAGAATACTTGTGAAATATACATAGCTGTCTGTCCTTTCTGCGGTGCCGATTTCTGAAGAGCGCACGTGTATTGGGAATGGTGGCATTGCCGCGAAGGTTTGGAGGATTCGTGATCTTCAATTCTGATATGAGAAAAGCCAGACTTAACTGATGTTTGTTCTGTCCTTCAAATTATCTGAATTTTTTTCAATTTCCCGGACATAATTCAATTTTCTCGGGCATCATATGTAATTGAAAGTAAGCCACTGCACCTTGTCAATCACATCTTCAGTGCAGACGATGTGCATATTTGGTTCGGATTAAACCACCCGCTTCATAACTTGGCTGTTGGGTGAATGGGATTTCTGATCACAATTCAGTTTTTCATTTGTAAGAGTGAAGACGTGGAAAAGCCATTTCTCGAAGCTGATCAGTTGTTGTGATGCTAACATCTTCTGGTCTTCAGTGACAGCGGAATCGGATCGTCTTGGAAGCTTTTAGGGGTAAGACATTTTTTGGTACTTCTTCCACTGCTCTTGTATCTTCGTCGTTTCATATAAAGTTTACTTCTTAAATATCGACAGTATCCTAAATGGTTTGATACAAATGGCATGCATTGCAACATATTTATTTTACGCAAGGATTCCCGATGAATTGCATGACTTGTGGGCTAATCTATGGCAATTAAAACGAGCTCTTTGGGCACATTTACTGACAGTCTATCATGATCCTCTGCATCGGCTCCCAAGTTATTTGCTGTAAGCTTCAGACAAATGTAGGGAGGGTGCAAATATTTTCTTTTATTGGAGGCTATTGGTTGTACATGGATTCCAGTGTTTTTGTTCTTGATGTTTTCAGTAGATCAAACGCGCCGTTTCATCATTCTTCCGCTATTCAATCCACGGACAAATTCGTTGGTAGTGTTAGCGTGTTTTAGATGTCTTGACAGGGTCTATGGTAATTACTGGCCCGCTGATCGGTGCGGTATGTTGAGATGTTTCAGAAGGCTGTGTGGTTTAAACATTCTGATAAAATGGTTCAGGTTTGTGTTCGTCCATGTGTGTGTGCGTGTGCGTTTGCGTTTGCGCGTGTGTGTGTGTGTGTGTCAGTGTGATGGGTAAGCAGTACGCAAAGCGCAGCTTGAATTTCTTCGGCTGTGTATATATTATGTTACCTTTATTTATTTGTTTATAGGATTGTTGAGAACCACTGCAGTCTGAAGTTGCGTGCTGTGTGAGGCTTATTTGAGTCGAGCCTGAGCATATTTTAAGATGCAGTAGATATGGTTACCAAGTCCAATAGTTGCCCACATCCCTTGGTAAAAGTGGGGGACCAGGAAGGTGTGTGTCAATGTGCTTTTCGATGGATGTGTGTGTGTGTGAGAGAGAGAGAGAGAGACAGAAAGAGGGGGGCGGGGTGTTTGCTGCGGTGACCTGACTGAGTGGTTAAGTGGAGATAAAACGTTTTGCCGGTAAACTTTCAATAGACACAACTGACTCATTCTGTATTACTGAAGCATAGTGAAGTCACACCGACTCCTTTATCATTTAAGGTGTAAGGATATTTATACCAATGACTACAAAAAGCCAGTTGAAGAGTTTCACTGACAGGGAGACAGCTGATGGCTAAACCATTGGTTTATTTGTCTGCCCTATTTCAGTGTGACAAACGTCTTTATTTGTGTATGTAGCCTACCATTATCGTCGAGTAGAGCCTCGTCATTTTGTCACAGTCTCCTATCAGAATAGTGTGCAGCTAAGTGCTCAGAGCACACTGGCTGGATGGTTTCAGTCGCGTCATAGTAATGTGAAGTTGCAGCAACCACGATGTGGCCTTTAGGTGTCTAAACTGACATCTCACTGAACCAAACAAAGCTGATCAATTTCAGTATCCGCAGTTTCAACATTAATGGCTATAATAATTAAGCCACTGTATGAGCCTATATGCAACGATTTAAGTCATAGACCAAATGGTAATAGGCTACAGCCCTGTACTTCATTACGTCAGCAGTAACACGGGAATTCATGCTGATTTGCATAAAGAGCTCCTGAAGACATTTATATCAACATCTCTGCATATAGGTTGGTTGGAGCCAGTCTGATGATATAAGTAGAAGAGACCACCCCAATTCCACTCTCTCTCTGATGCACATAATGAGTCATGCAAAGGTATGGCAGGGTGTAATTTAAAGTTCTTGGTGCTATAAACAGACTCAATGTATGAGTGAGCAACTCACAGTCATGTGTGCATCTGCTGATAGATGCCACTATATCTTTGCTGTTGATTTAGAAACATAGGCCTATTTGTCAACAGGATCTTTGTTTTTTTTTTCAGTCCAGTACAGATGTTCTGATACTAATAAGATATGGAGATAATGGAGGGAATTATTTGGCCAAAATATCAACCTAATATTGGTTTTATGGACCATGCATAATGGCAGCATGTCTGTCAACATTTGTGTCTTTAATTTGACCACTCTTGCTTGGAGAACAAGAGAGAAGTTGCATTGCAGAGCAAACTGTGTTCGGCTGCCCTGATGCTGACTTGGAGGTTCTCCATAGGCCGCCATGTGCTTGTGCCGCCCAAAAAAGAAAACCAATGGCATTAGCTGTATTGATTTCTAATCCATATCTCTTTTCTCTTTCTTTGCTTCTGCGGTACCCCAAAAGAAACCACCCTATCTTCATCAAAAGCGATCAATTGTGCAAACATCAGTGGTGAAGAACCACCTCATGTGGGTCTAAAAGCAGTCGATAGGGAGAGGTAGGGCTCAAAAAGTTACAGACCATTGATTTTTCATTAATATTCACATTCAGGGGCTTTTTATTAAGGGTAATGCTACATTACAGCAAGGCTGACAAGAGGAGAGAGAAAGGGGGGAAAAATCAATTTCAATTTCATTAAAATGCAAGAATGTGAAGGCGGCCATCTCTGATAACGTAGCCTAATGAGTTTATTTACATACAGATCATTAGAAAGACTAATTGGGGGAAAATTTCATTTTTGACTGTTTTATTGGCTCCAGTAATTGTTATGCAGTGAAACAGCTTTGGCTACAGTGCGGGCGAGAGGATGCGGAAGGGACAGCATAATGAGAAGAATATGCTGGGGGGACATGGCCCTGCTAAAACAACAGCTTGGTCGCCTTTGGTGCTCGGGCCAGGCTGTTCAGTTCCCTCAGGCCTGTTTGCGAACACACTGTTTCGCCAGTAACCCTCAGCAAGTTCACCCCAAGCCTGAGGAGGATTTTTTTGTTGTTGTTGTTGCTGTTTTGCTTTTGTTTTTTTTTTCAGAGTTCAGTTTGCTTGTCTTGTGTTGGCGCTGTTCTTCTTTCTCTCTCTTGTTTTTTTTTTTTTTTTTACGATCTCAGCAGTCCACAGATGTTAACAGTTCTGGCCGTTTCGTGGAGGCCACAAGACCATTGTGCTCCGCGCTCCAGAAGACATCTCATGAGACCGCACCGAGCCCTGGTACATAATGTAAACAGGCATGGACGCTTGTCACCCTCCAGCTGATAGATAGTTTTAATTTTCAAGCAGATGTCAGCCTCCGTACTCCAGGATGCACACATCCAGACAACAGTCTCTGTCCTTTCCCTGCTATGAATGAAGAAGTCAATTAACCTTCTTCACAATCAGGTGGTTGCCAACCCCCCTCTCTTCTAGTCATTGTTTCACATTATATGTAGCCCACATACAATTCAGAATAAGGAAGTCTAATTGAGAGAGGATTTGTGTGACGATGCGTCTGTTCTGGAGGATCCTTCACAGGCCTCTTTATCATCCCTATTATGTTTGTAATTATTGCGAGCGTGTATGGTGGCTGTGCCATTTCACCCACCAAGTGCAGTCTGAGCATGTCGTCGCTAACATGACAGAACAACAAGCTTAAGGACTCAGAGAATCAGATGAAGGCATTTTTGCTTCTGAAGGCATTTTTTTTTTATCCTCAGCTGATGAGACCCCCTCTGAAATGGGAGGCTTGGAAGAGTTGATGGTCTTAGTAAATTAATTTCTCATTTGTTATGCATCAAACAGGCCCCCTCCCCTCCCCCCACGTGACTACTGACACCCCAATAAATGTATGTGTGTGTCGTCAATGGGATGCAAAGGAGACATGGCTGGGAAAATAAATCTTTGAAAAATCCAATCCCGTGGAAAATGAGATTTTGGTCTATTTCCACCGAGTGACATTTTTCATCACTGAGCAGTATTAAAGTAATCACTAGACATTGATCTGACACATACCCATTTGTTTTCAGTGCCCATGTTGGTTGTGTGTGGGGAGGCAGTTAGGACATTGGAAAGCTAGTGGCAATAGTGGTATTTGTGTCGTTTTCTCTCTCCGAACCTCCCTGTACTAATTTTTGGTCTGCTTGTGGAGGCATTGGCAAGCCTAACAATCTGAAAATATCTATTCAAAGTAGTGTGCCTGAGCACAGCTGCTCAATATGAGGGACAGACCTTGCAGTGGCTTTCTACCATATGTCAATATTGAGGGGGCTGGCCAAATTATACCCTGTCCCTTTCTTTTGCTAAATTAGCTTGCTAATATTTCTAGTGTTTATCTTCATTAGAGGGGCTGTAGACGTTAAGTGCTCCATCGTCTCAAGCTTTATGTCTACCCTCATAGTATTCAATTGACACCCAGCATTGTATCTCCGTTAATGATGCCTTCTCATTATTACCCGGATAAGGCTTATTCATTACGAGGTTCCGTCAATGTTACCAACAGGTGAGATGTAGCGATCTTCCTGTAAGATATTTCACATTGCTGGTCACTTTGAAAAATAATGCTGCTGGTAAGTGGGAGCTGAGAATTGTAGATATTTCACCTTTTAAGTTAAGTTAAGTATTGGGCCATTATGAACATCTTGTTGATACAGGAGGACTCCTATTAGAAGCTATAACAAGGGAGTTCACTTCCTGTTCTCTCTCTCTCCCTCCCCCTCTCTCTCTCTCTCTCTCTCTCTTTCTGTCTCTCTGTCTCTGACTCTCTTCATTTGAACTACATTAAAATGCTGACAGCATTACACAACATTACATAATGGCTACTGTAATCTTTTGGATAGGTGGTGCAGATTACAGTCTGGAGTGATAGCCAGCAATGGAAGCCAGCGCTGCTCAAACAGAGCTTAGCCAGCCGGAGAGAGCCAACCCCCATGGCCCGGGAGTTTGCCATGAAGCTTGTAGACTTACACTGGGCAGAAATTGCCAGGATAATGCAAACTATCAGAGAGTGATTTCTTTATACAGGAGGGGAAAAACAGGGTGAAAATAAGGCTCTTTTTCATCTGTGGCCCCTGGCTCTCAGACCGGCTATCATTCAGAGCAAAGTGCACATTCTCATTTCATGGAGGCGTTTGGGATCCTCTCTCTCGTTTTTTTTCTTTTCTTCGAAAGATGAAAAACATCTTCGGCATCTCAAGTTTAAATGCCTGCTCTCCATGTTCTGTGTTCGTCCACGTTCTCTAGTTTATGGCTTCTCTCTCGGTTTTTTTTTCTTTGAAAGATGAAAAACATCTCCGGCATCTCAAGTTTATATGCCTGCTCTCCATGTTCTGTGTTCGTCCACGTTCTCTAGTTTATGGCCTCTCTCTCTCTCTCGTGTCTCATTCCTTCTCACAAACATGGCAGGGAGTAATTAGGGAAAGATGAACTATTCCACATTGGACATACTTTCTAAATGTAGAAATCTGCAGCACGTGCACCATTTGGTGTTGTTCACGTCTAAGCCAACATTTGGCACCTCACGCAACCACTCCAGTTTTGGCAGGACTGTCATAACAGAAGCAAGCTAATGTGGCAACATATGAGATGTAATGGAATCATTCTCCAACTGTCAGTTTGTATTGTGGCCCTGGAAACATACGGGATCGTCCCAAGGGAGTGGGAGATGAAACAGTGGTCAATTGTTACACGCACAGAAATAAAGATTGAAACGATGAAAGTGTTGTCCTACTCCCCAGATGAAATTCCATTCAAAGGTGTAATCAAATTGGTGTGTATGTCTTTGTATGTGTGTGTGTGTGTGTGTGTGGCTCTGTGTGTGTGTGTGTGTGTGTGTGTGTGTTTGTGCTTGAGGCAGGAAAAGCATAGCTGAATGTGATGTTTTGTGAGAGAGGCGTAGCGAGCCCAACAGGACTGTCACAGTGGGATGATGAAATTTTCATCCCATCCCTGTTTCTGTTCTCGTTCTTAAAGCTTTCCCTCCGCTACCTGATTGTTTGCAGGTGATGCCCTCCACATAGCACCCCCTTTTAAGAAATGAAGTTGATGTGTTTCGGGATGTTTTTTTTTTTCCACACTGGCACCTGAGAGGAGATGAGGGGAAAAAAAAACATATTCCGTGCGCATAAAAAAGTGAACGAAAAAGAAAAAAAGGAGGGAATCCATTTGAGATACTTTCCCCTCTTACCTCAACAATAAAGTATATCTCTTCTCTCTCTCTTTTCTCTCACTCTCTTTTCTCTCTCTCTCTTTCCTCTTTCCTTCTCCCAGTGTGTGTTCTGCTCTTACTCCCTGTTCTGGTTACTCATTCATGAAGGTTTCCAATGTGATTCACAGTACATCACAACAGAGATAAACCTCCTTCCCTAGCTCACTCACAAGCGGTAGCTTTTAGAACGAGACCTTGGATTTATTGTTGTATCAGCTGGGGGCCGTGGTAGGGCCTGCCGCAGACATTATTCAGAGATGACCAGAGCTGCCTTCTGCCCCGAAACAGGAAGTGCCTGACAAAGGCTTGAGCCGTGACAGTGGACTGTTGAATTTGGAATTCGGCGACTCGCACAGGGTCGTCTGTTCATTCCCATGCAGTGGCTGCAAAGCGAGAATGTGATTTTCTGTTTGTATTTTTTTTTTCTCGTCTTCCACTTTCGTGTTTTTTTATTCCCTTTCTCCTTGGGTGACAGTTGTGATAAGGCTGATAATGGGTAAACAGACTACCCACAAGGCCGTGTTGGCATACAACTTGCTCTTCTCCATTAGGGGTGCCACCCTGGATGCCCATCCCTTGGTGAGACGATGCCTCACGGTAGGGACTGATTTATGGACGGTCTGAGGAACAGGGCCTGGGGAGTCTGGCTTCTGTTGCTGCCCGCTGCTGCCCAGAGGATGGGAATGAGGGCTTGCTGTCCTCGCCTTTGTCTGTCAGCTCGGCAGGGGAGGGTGAGGGCGACTGCTGTGCTCCTCGGAGAAACCAGATCAATCTCTATGTGGGAAAGGTTTCCCCCGTCACAGAGCCAATTTTAGAACTGCTGCTGAGTGCCATTATGTTGTTTGCATGTTGATGAAAAGTTATTGTTCATGGACCAAAAAAGGTCAAGTTCTAGTGCAGCTGTCTTGTATTTTGATGCTATTAATTTCATATATATATATATATATGAAATTAATAGCATCAAAATATAACATGTAACATGTATATATATATATATATATATATATATATACCTATACCTATATATATATATATATATAGGTATAGGTATATATATATATATATATATATATATATATATATATCAAAACAGTAAGAACAGTAAAGCAGGAGGCTTGTGATGGAATGTTGAAGTAAAGTAATGTGACCCAAACATGCAAAATCTGGGGTTTTAGCGTAAGCTTTCATTCATGATCTCATATAGTTCTCTGAAAAAACAATGTGAGCTGGTTAATTCGCTACAGGCTTAATGTGTCTATTTTCATATTAGAGGATGGCTAAAGGATTAACAAACCCCCCTCCCCCCACCGTCGACCAGCATCTGGCTTACTGACTCTGGACTGTCATGGACGTACAGTAGCGCTCCGTTCAGCACTTGTCCCTGGCCCTGTGGTTTACCGTAGCAGTAACATCACTATTTCCCGCCACCTTGGTCCATGCAGTCATGCAGTACAGAGCAAGTCCTACATGTCATGGAGCACTGTCAGATGCGGTTTGGTTGGAGTTACCAGTGCGTAGGGTTGTACACTGCTGCAGTCCTCTCAAAACAGTGGCTTTTTGGCGTTTGTTTTCTCCCCTTTCTTCTTGAATCCATCTGGCAGATCCCTTTCTTTTTACATTTCTCTGCAGTCTGATAGGATTCATGTCACATTTTTGTTTTTCGTGTGTGTGAGTTCCGATCCTCTTTCTGAGATCCGTTCTCTATGGAGGTTTGGATTCTCATATTTCTGTGTATTCTCTCTCTCTCTGTCTCCCTCTGTGTGTGTGTGTGTATGTGAGAGAGAGAGAGAGAGAGAGAGAGAGAGAGAGAGAGAGAGAGAGTACTGTATGTGTGTGTATGCGTTTTATTTTTCAATTACCCTGGCTGCCAGGTTGCTGGGGTAGAGATTCAGGCTGTGGGCCCTCGGGACCAGACCCAAGGGACTGTCACATGACTGCATTGTTGTTACAGTGCAATTTGGTTGATTAAGCCATGGCAAAGGATCCTGGGTGGAAAGAAGTGGAGCACCCAATTTCAGTTTGTGTTGATTTAGTTTGAGAGATTATTTATTTATTTGATCTATCTGTCCTTCTATCCACTATCTGTCCTTCTGTCTCTCATTATGTGTGTGTGTGTGTGTGTGTGTGTGTGTGTGTGTGTGTGTGTATGTGTGTGTGTGTATGTGTGTATGTATGTGTGTGTGTATATGTATGTGTGTGTGTGTGTAAGTGTGTGTGTATGTTTGTGTGTGTCCAAATGTTTTTATTTAGGATGCTGATTTATTCATCAGTTAATAAAGACAGGGACAATCTGACATGTCAATCACATCTCATTCAGAGACACTATAGATGGCTTCCTCCACCGCCATGACACCTTTCTATCTGGTTTTCTTGAACGTTTCTTTCTCATGCAAAGCCTTCTTTGCCTCATTACATTAAGTGCAGCACCTAGCTGCAGTTTCAAACTGCCCTGCACACTTAGCATAGCCTGTTCCTACCAGACTCTCGTACATTTCATAATGTCCAGAGAGTCTGGCCACTTTCCATTGCCAAGCGTTAACGTCCTTGAAGGCGAGCACTCTGTTGAAGTTTAAAACTATTGGATCTGCCCAGAGCCACTCTGGATCTGCCATAACCAATCGCTAACGTTTGGTCGTGACGTATGTCTGGCTCAAACTAGCGCACAACCTCAACGTCATCGCTCTCAGCCACTCCCTCTGTTCGCTGATTGGACCTGCAGACTTTTGCAGGAGAAAACCCGCGAATATACAGCAGACCCAGATGACGTCCAAAGCAAGTGCCTGTTGACCATATGCTGAGGCAGTGCCTTATTGCGAGTTGCCATTGTACACACCGCCATTGCCTTAATGGTGACGGCTCCCCCCATGTTGTAACAAGGCTGATTTGCAATTATTCACTGTGGGCACAAATGCAATCTCCCACAGTCATCAGTGCGCACATCGTCTGTAATAACAGTGGGAGTGGAAGTGCGTTTCATGGTTCGGTAACCGATGCCTTTAAGTTCTCCCAGATTTAGCTCCTGCATGTTGATGGATGAAGGAATAACGCAGCTGTGCTCGGACTGGGTCGGGTATAAATCATCGCAGTAGCACTCTTCCCACCTCCACACACACACACACACACACACACACACACACACACACACACACACACACACACACGCACCCCGGCTGGCCCTACCTTCTTGTGACTGTTCGGCACACCTCTCCGTCACCTCTCACTAATGAGTCAATGGGCATCCAGTCCTCTCCATAGGAGACCAGAAGCCCCGTTTTGCACCACGTGAAACAGGCTAATTTGAATAAGAAGGCCTTGTTGCTGGACCTGTGGGGCAATACTGTGGAGGAGACAGTATAGATGAGAGTGCAAGGGGATATCGGTGGGGAGGCACATTGGTTATTTGCAACACATGCAGCACATTGTTGCTCCCCACCTAATTAGGGTCCCTTTTTTCCTACTTTGAGCATCGAAGGCTATAGATTTCTGCCTGGCGCCACTGTGTTGCAGTACATTGAGGGTCATTGTACAGTACATTCTATTGTTTAGTTCAATCAGTGCATTTGAATTCATCTATAGAAACCTGTATAGGAACCTGTGTGAATTTTAGCGATTTCTGGAGCAGTGAGATCCTGAGTTTTAGCAGTATTTTGCTGATCAAGACCAAATGTTAATATCATCAATCACAATGCATTAGCTGCTGTAGCAACCGTATCTAACAAAAAAATAGTCTTATTATAACTACAGATGGTAAACTAATTAGACCCATATTTCGCTGTAAAGCAAAGGTAGTCTGCCCTAAGGCATTAGCCAACACTGTTTAAATTCCCATAATCACATTACAGTTAAAGTGTAGATTACATTTTGTCAGCATATTTCTGTATGAAATGATTGCCCTAATATTATTCAAAATGAGCACGTCCTCCATAGCTATGCCTGGGCTGGCTTGCCACGTGCCTTGTTTTATTCAAATGGGAAGATTGCAGTATACCGCTGACACATCCGTATCATTATTGTGGCACTGGAACTGCTCTGCTAAAGTTCTTTCATCCATTGCTGTCCCAAAACTAGTTTACCTGTTAATGTCACTAAAACAGACAGCTACAGCTGTATCATAGCATTACTTTAGTTACCAAGGTTCAACTACCTAGACTTCAACCGCTTTTTTATGAGTAGAACAAACTTTGCAATCACAGTGCTCACAAAGAGGACTTTGTGCTAACATGGCAGGAAGGAGTTAGTCCATAACCCTCACTGCTCAAGGTACAAACACTTTTGTTCTTCATTTCTAAATGAGCAATCAAGAACTTGGCATGAACACAAAAGGGGCACATGCTCCCTCGTGAGCGGAAGAAAAACCCTCCACTGTGGGCTCTGAAGGACCCGGTTCCCCACTGTCAGTCTGGATGTGAGCAAAAAGCTCCTGGCTGTACCCAGTCCAGGGACGGACAGACTCTGCAGTTGATTTGTGTTAATTTATGCAGGCTTTAATTGAACATTTTGGCTCGGGCTGCTGCATTTCCTTTAGTATGTTGGAGTATATTTTGATTTCTTATTTGATTTTGTTTGGCTAATTCAGTCCCGAAAAGTATTCTTTTGTGTTTGCGATGCTAATTTTTCTAGGCTACAAAATTAGGTTGTTGCTAAATGCAAGATTTATAGAGGCGCTGTGGAAAAGCCAAGGTCACTGGTTAATTTGCATGTGATATAGTAATGGTTTCCATCAGCAATACTAGAATACACTGGCTGGCTGAATAGAATGAATGTTTACTGGTGTGTCAAAGAGGTCCTTTTAGAATATGTGTGAGGAGAGAGAGAGAAAGAGAGAGAGAGAGAGAGAGAGAGAGAGAGAGCGCGAGAGGGAGAGAAGGAGAAGGAGTGAGAGAGATTTCCTTAAATTTCTGTTGTACCAAGTTTTCAGGGAAAGCAACAAAAGAACTGCTGTGGTATGTTCACATGAGGTGGCGGTATAGGGCGGTATGTCGTAATTGCCTGTCCTCAAACCAAAATACCTGTAGACAGAAAATAGAGGAGAAAGCTCCTTTTTTTGTCTTGATCCATGTGTGACCTGCATGGTAAACAAATGGAAAGAGACGGATAGAAAGGTGAACCCTGGATACTTTTACTTGCTTTTCGAACAGAATAAAAATGTGCAGGCAATGTCATTTTCCTGTAGAATACCGACCTCAACAAGAGGAAATAATAGGGCATAAAGGCTGGTGTCAACTGAATTATTCAGAGCTGGAATTCCAGTACTACGGTGTGTGTTTAGAGGGGGTGTTGTTGGTGGGGAGCGGAGTGGGGCAGCAAATAACTTATCTTTTATTAAGGATGCAGTTGGCATCTTGACGGCGATAACTGAGCCTCTGTCCTATTCAGTCGCTCTCACTCCCAATCGCTCCAGCCTCCCTGTTTGTCCATCTCTTTCTCTCTCTCTCTCTCTCTCTCTCCCTCTATCTTTACCTCTCTCTCTCTCTCCCTCTATCTTTACCTCTGTCACCTACTTTTCCTTACTCTCTCCACTTATCTTTCTGTTCTCTCTCTCCTTCTCTCCAGCACCAGTCCAGCCTGTGTCTCTCTATCCTTTATCGTCTCTCTCTCTCTCTCTCTCTCTCTCACGCACACTCTCACTTTACTAGCTCAGTGATCTCTCTCTCTTTCTTTTTCTGTCTCTTCCTCTGCCCCTCTCTCTGTCTCTCCATCTCTCTCTATCTCTCTTTAGTGTGATATGTATTCCTGCCTTTGTCTCTCCACACACATGCCTCGTGCTAACGAGTGAGTGCACACACACCCACACACACACACACACACACACACACACACACACACACACACACACCCCTCACTGGACTCTTGCTGGAGGTAGGAGCTGAGTGGGGCAGAGTGTCTGTGCTGAATATGGAATCAGAGCCCCCCCCCCCGCCCCGCGCGAGTTTCATTTTTATTTCAGTACGCCTGGTGTCAGCCGCCTCAACATACAGCCCAGCCGGCAGGTCCAGTGAGCGGGAAGAGAAACTGATCTGCACACAGGGTGAGAGCAGGCCTGTGTGTGTGTGTGTGTGTGTGTGTGTGTGTGTGTGTGTGTGTGTGTGTGTGTGTGTGTGTGTGTGTGTGTGTGAGAGAGAGAGAGAGAGAGAGAGAGAGAAATGAGAGAGATAGGGGAGATAGGGGATTGTGTTTTTATGGATGTGTGTAAGAGCAGGAATATGTTTTTGCATTGGTTATTTATTTATATGTGTGCATGTGAGAGGAAGTGTATCACACGCTTACAAGTATGGGTGTGTGTAGGTGTGTGTTAGTATGTGTGTGTATTTGTTTGTGAACACGGCTAGTTTGCACCTTCGGTGAGAAAAAGAGGGAATTGAATGGAGTTCAGAGATCAGTGTGTGTGTGTGTGTGTGTGTGTGTGTTTCTGTGTGAAAGCAGAAGAGCATAGTATGTGTGTGTGTGTGTGTGTGTGTGTGTGTGTGTGTGTTTGTGTTTCTGTGTGAAAGCAGAAGAGCATAGTATGTGTGTGTGTGTGTGTGTGTGTGTGTGTGTGTGTGTGTTGCCTCCATCTGGAGAGCCAGAGAGTCCTTTCAGCCACATGGAGGAGAGATGATGGTAGCTACTGTAACTAAACTTAGTGTGGGCGATAAGGCTTTGGCACCTGGGCTACAGCCTGTAATCTCCACTGAAGTGGATTGTGAATCAGCATTGCAATGAGGAGGATAGCGTTGATGGCAAGCTCTGATGTCCTCTGGAACCGCTGAGTGCAATGGTACATGCGGAAACCTTTGCTGCTGTCACCCTAATACAAATTGAAAGATTTAATCCAATCAAATCCCATCACACGTGAGCAGCTCTGTAATTGATATGCAGCAGTATTGGACAAGGTATGGATTAGCTTCCATCCTCCTTCCACAGCTGTTACGCATTTAAGATGGTGTGCATGGCCTGATGCAAACTGATTGTGGTGGTGGCTGTTGTGGTGGACAAATGTTTGCTTGTGTGTGAGGTAATCCTACACCGATACTGATCCCATATCAGTGTCGTACTGAGCATCTTTGATGGGACTTACGGTGCTTAAAAAACCTGAAGGTTCCATGAAGAGACCCCCCTCTGTGTGAAAAGACTACCTACCTCTGCTAACAATGAGGTAATTTGTACCTCTAAAAGGTCTTTGCTGGTAAATCACTCAAGGTTAAAGCTGAAATAGAGGCTGTTTACACGACACCGCCGGGTGGATTTTCTCTTACCGCTTTCACACCTTTAACGACTCCGGCAAGAAAAAACCTCGCATGTACACACAGAGGTGTAACCGGCTAAATGTGCTGTAGTGCATATGCCAGACCAGTCGATGGCGCCGCTGTGCAGAAGCTTCACGATAATTTCGCGTGAATCGCGTAGAAGAAAACATTGTTGAAACAGTTTGTTAAGCCAGAGAATGTCTAATAAGTGCTCTGGTTAAGCAGTCGCATGAAATAAGGAGACTACAGACAATTCGGTTTTCAATTCAACTGTTAAACTAATAAAGTTCATTTTCAAGGTATGTGACTGCTATGTGAAATTTCAAATGCTTAGCCTACGCATTGCATTAGGTCTGAGCACCACTGGAGAAAACACTAACATTCAGTAAGCTAATGTTTAACTAAGTTAAGCTAACGTGTGCTTCTAACTTAGCCACTAACGGCTGATAGGCTACATTGTGCTCATAAATCATGACAGGGGAAAAAAAAACATTTTAATATGATAAATAAATGGTTTGGTTTGTTTTGACAAGCAACATGTCAGGTCGAGTGCCGTGGCTGAGTTGAGAGGTGGGGCTATGTCGTCATAAAGTTGCCGGCTTCGCACCTACAGGCGTCTACACAGCGAAAGTTAGCCGGCGGTTTCAAAAGTTCCCACTTCGGAAGCCGGTTTCAAAAGCTGTCGGTTTCAGTCTCCTAAACTGCCGGCGTCGTGTACATGCAAGGCGTAACCGTTAACAAAACCTCACCGGTTTCACAAAAACCAGCGTCGTGTGCACGGCCCCATAGTCTCAGAAGGGTGCCACAAAGACCAGGCTGACAACCACAGGCTGGCTAGAGGAATGCTAAACATTCTAGATTGGGCAGTGTTTGATTATTTAACTTTTTGGTCCAAGAGTACAAAAGCTGCAATCGAAAAATCCCTATTCATATCTCTCTCACTTGAGGGATTGGACACTTACAGGTCAATGTCAGTGCCGCTGAACTGCATTCCTACTGCACCATTTCAGAAGACTGTCCAGTTGAAGGTCATAGCTGTCTGTCAAAAAGAGTTACCAGCATGTGTTTGGGTGAGTTTTTCTGACCACGGTCACAGCTTGGGTCCGCAATTACCAGCAAATCTCTGAAACTGAGAGAATGATTGCCTTAACATGAGGGGAGCTTCTTTTTTTTCCCCTGGACTAACAGGAGTTGTGTGAACCCTCTAAGGGGCTGAATGCCAGAGATAGCTGGCCCTCATCAGTGGTTTTGCTGCTTGACCTTCGGCAGTGAAGCGCACAATCGATGTGAGACATGGGGGACATTAGAAAAGGAAATAATTGTCCATTTCAGGATTTTCTGGGGAAGTGTGTTGCAGCAGCTCAGCCAAAGGAGGAAGTAGACACATGTGCACATGTGTTAAGTGCAGACATTTCATGTTTTTTTCGCTCTGATTCAGTGCCTCCAAGCTGAGCGGAGCCAAATTACAATTTAAGGACACCAAGACATTTTTGAAAACATTTGTAAGAAGAGGAATATGAGTCTTTTTTAAATAGAGGATTTGTGGTCATTCATGCTTGAGATATTGTACCGTGAGTGGTCCCATAATGTTATAAGATACACTGTGCTGAAAAACCTTACTGTAATTTCAACATTTGATATTGACTTCAAACTTCATACTTTTTGTGGATACTGAAATTCAAC
>NC_055979.1:16714980-16747480 GCF_018492685.1 Alosa sapidissima | reverse complement strand
GCTGAACATCACCAGCGTGTGCCCAGCAAGCCAAATGACACATCCTGACCCTCCCCTCCACCATGTGGGCTGTTGGGCGTGCGTGTGGGTGGAGGGCGATAAGCTCGAACAGAAGTGGGTAGAGAAAATACGGCGACACACACACTGGCAGATGAGCCATGAAGGCTCACTGCGGTACAAAAGAGCCGAGAATCCCTGGCATTGTTTCTCCCCCGAATGCTTTTTGGCAGTCGACAAACATTCCTGGAAGAATGACTGGAACTAGTAACAGAAATTGTAATTTTATTGCTGGCATATGTGTGCAGTTAGAAACAAAACATGAGGAGAGAAAAAAATGGGAAAAAAAGAGAGAGGGAGCGAAAGAGAGAGACGTATCGCTGAACATACTGACACTGGAAGTGTTAATCCCATCCCCATACTCCACAGCTGCGTCAAGCTCACGTCATGAGAGCTTCGCAAGGACATCCTTTTTTCTCTCTCGTTTCTGTACTCAGCAGTCTAATTCTGTGTTCATCTCTCACAATGGCAACTTCATTTGAACATTTGGGGATGAGTGTAATTTTAGATTGACGTTATTTCTCCAGTCTGTGCACTTGGTTATGAAAATGACCCTTTGATCTTTCCGTAGTGGATAGCAACAACATGCTGCAAAGCCTGTATGAATGGGCAGCATTGTTAAGGCCATATGTGGTCATCCCTATTTCTGCATCCTACATACGTCCACAGATATGGAATTATCTCATTGTAGTTACATTTAGACTGAATGCATATGTGGTTTGTGGACTGACATGACGACATGGGGGTTTCAGAAATTCCATTGAATATTTATTTTGCTGAAGATATTAAGGCATAAGTAATTAGTTAACAATTCAACAGCAAAGCAACAATGAGATAGCTGCAGATATCCTGCAGATTTACTGCTTTAAACCTGATTTACCCGAAATATGGTTTGCCATGTCATTTTCAAGAAAATAATTTCATTTCGACCTGTCTCCCTTTTTTCTGCTGAGTCATGCTCTTTTGTATAGGATGGTCACCTGGCTCTTCTTTCTCTTTGAAATTGTCTGAACTGTCTGCTTCAGTGAGAGGACAGCTGTTTGGTCAGCCGTGTCGAACTCCTGACACCTGTTTGACTCTCTCTCCCTCTCTCCCCCCCCTCTCTCTCTATTTGTTTCCTCCTCCAGGACTCAAGGACAGGTGAAAAATGAAAGCTCCCGTCCCTCTCCAGATCCTGCTCTACGCTACTGTCATCAGGAGCTTGAAAGTGGTGTCAAAGAGAGGATCAGGTAAGGCTGCTCTGCTCTGCTGTGCTCTATTGTACTGCGCTAGGACCGGTGCACTTGAGCGGACACCACTTGCCCTTCACCTCCAAAGTACTTTATAGACCCCTGTTTTGGTCTGAGGTCTATGTCCGGAACTGATCCAGAATCAGTCTACCAAAGACAGGATCAACTGAAATTCTTTTTTAAACTGTTTTTTTTTTTTTGTATTAATTTGGATTCACAGCTAGACAAACACTGGGTTGTTAATCTACTATGTTTTGTGTGGACTTGGTTTGGTATTTTCAGGGTTTTCTTATCAATGGATTGAAGTGGCAGTAATATTTCAATCATTTCTTCTTAGGCTGTGCTTTGTTTGGGGTATGAGCATGGGCAGGAGGTGTTAAAAAGCATTTCTGAACATTCAAGTGTTCAAAAAAGGCAGAAAGGGAAATAAAATAAAAAATCCAAGGTCAGCGCATTAGTCAGACAAGGTGTCTACCCACCCAGTGACACTGACAAA
This sequence comes from Alosa sapidissima, assembly GCF_018492685.1. Classification (NCBI taxonomy): domain Eukaryota; kingdom Metazoa; phylum Chordata; class Actinopteri; order Clupeiformes; family Clupeidae; genus Alosa; species Alosa sapidissima. Next base: position 16,745,698 of record NC_055979.1, on the reverse strand, counting down.
CAAGCCTGTTGGAAAAGCTCATCTTTCGGACACACACCCATGGCCGTCTGGCCCCCTCCACCTCCCTCCACCTAATGTGTGACTTTCTGTAATGGCCGCTGAAGCCCGGCGGACACCTTTTTAGTCCCGGGTGACTGTGTGTGTGTGTGTGTGTGTGTGTGTGTGTGTGTGTGTGTGTGTGTGTGTGAGAGAGAGAGAGAGAGAGAGAGAGAGAGAGAGAGAGAGAGAGAGAGAAGAGAGAGAGAGAGAGAGATGGTGTCTGCAGACAGACAGACAGACAGACACACACACAAACAGGCAGACAGATAGACAGACAGGGATATTAGCCCGCTTGCTGGCTGCTGGGGTGGTCTAGAGGGTGATGGAGGGGCAGGTGTAGGGGGTGGGTGAGTGGGCAGTGGAGGATTAAGTGGAGGGTGGAGAAAGAGGTGGGGCAATGGGGGGATGAGGGGGTAGGAAGACTGACCAGCTGCAGCAGAGGAGGATCTGATTCAGATGGCATGTCTCTACACTCCATCTCCACTTGACAGACTGTTGGGCTAAGGGTAACTGGTCCTGTTGTATCTGTCTGTCTATCCATCCATCTTTTTATGTATCTATCTGCTTATCTATCTGTCTATCTACAAGTATATATGATAGATAGATAGATAGATAGATAGATAGATAGATAGATAGATAGATAGTCTTGTTAAATTCAGATTTCAAATAGATGGAGAGATCCGTGTAGAAGAATGAGAGTAAAAAGAAGATGGTTTTGATGAGTCTGACCGTCCCTAAGGTAGCATTTTTTGCAGCGTGTTTGTTGTTAAAGTAGGTCACCCTCGCTTGGCTAATTGATTCCTGTTCCCCTCCACTAAAACGTGTGGCCAAATGCTTCTGCTGCAAAAATAGAAAACGTTGCCAGTCTGAGCTTCTGCTTTTTAGTCTAACCGTGCCGCAGCCTTTGCTGTTGACAGCAACAACACGAAGCACCCAAGGCCTCTCCTCCTCCTCCTCCTCCTCTTCCTCGTCCCCCTTCTCGTCCTAGTCTTGGTAATGGCCCGGAGCAGCGAGGTACAGAAAGGTGGCCGGAGCCCCCGCCGTGGGGACAGATGGCCCCTCTCCTCACGTGGAACGGGGCCCTACCACGCCACCATTATCAGCTCTAATCTGCAGCAGCGGGAAGCCACGGGGTGGCATATTGGATGTGTCGCGTGGGAACACATTTAACGTGGGGCGTGTGTGTGTGCGTGTGTGTGTGGAGGGGGGGAGACACATTGAAGGTGGCGCAGTGGCACATTGGATGTGAGGAAGGAAAGAGACTGCAGAGTCTTTCAGGAGTAGTCAAATGCTTCACCCCGTTCATTGACCTCAAGAGGCTCACATGGAGAATGCATTAATAACATACATATATTAGTATCAAAAAAGATGTTTTAAATGGACGTAGTTTGCTTATGTCAAAGGTCAAGTGTTCTTGGGCATTTTAAGAGGAAACAACATTGTATGGCAGATGGAAAACAATTCAATTGACTCTGTTCAAAGACCACTCGTGGATGTCTATAGGTTATTAAAAGGACCACCAACAACCATCCATATGTGCCACCATGTAGATTCAATCACTCTTGGGTTATTGGGTGACCTTTTATGGTATTTACTCCCTGTAAAAAATGAGACAGAAAGGTCAGGAAAGCATGTAACCCATTAATCAAATGCTGGCGTTTTTGTCCTCTCCTCCTCCTGGGTACTGTGGGACCCATTCAGGGACCACTCTTTCGTTAACAGGCCCCAGTAGACTGTAGGACATAGAGGTACTCACTGGAGCTTATGTATTAAAGAAAACAAACAAAAAAACAAAAAACATTCTTCTTAGTTCTGTGAGAAAAATAACTGCGACACAAAGTCCAACTGAGGCACATCAGCTTGACTTTTTATTTCACTGCTCGCGTTATTATCCTCTTCCCCCAACCTACCCATCCCCCACCCACCCGCCCCCACCCTCCACAACTCCTGGGTAGGTTGGACAACATGCTTTAGCTGTGGGCGCTAGCTAGGCTTAACTCTGTGTTCTTTGTCAGCGCTCCCTTGGGCGTGCTCCCAGGTGGTTGGCTGCATGGCAGCCCGGGCGGGGAAGGGATTGACAAAGTTGGCTCGTAATAAATGGAGCCTCCACACTGGCTGGTCCGAATCGCTCTCTATTGTTCTCCACCGCCTATTAGAGGACCAGCGGCGGCTTCTCCATAAATCACGTCGCCTTTCTGTGAATCTCCGGCAGAGAGGATATTTGACCACGCTTGTTTATATGTGGGGCAGCTGTGTGGGTTTCGGGCTTGTAACAGAAGGGTTGCCGGTTCGATCCCTGACCAGTAGGAAAAATGTGGGTGGGGTAAGTGGTTGAACACTGCTCTCCCATGCCCACATCCACAGCTGAAGTGCCCTTGAGCAAGGCACCTAACCCCTCACTGCTCCCCGCTGTAAGGCAGCTCACTGCTCCGGGTTAGTGTGTGCTTCACCTCACTGTGTGTTCACTGTGTGCGCTGTTTGTTCACTAATTTAAGGATGGGATAAATGCAGAGACCAAAATTCCATGTATACACAGGTATAATTGGCCTATAAACCTGATTTACATTTACATGTTTGTTTATTCATATTACACATTATATGTTAGGAATTCATAAAACTGTACATTCCCAAATTCATTAAATCATGCATTCATTCATTCATTCATTCATTCATTCATTCATTCATTTTTAGGTATTTAGCCAGATCTGAATATTCTATAGTATAGAATCTATACCCTACATTTAGTCACAGACTTTCCTACCCCTATAATCTCACGGTACTAATGTTCATCAGGCACCCATATTTATGGACCATATCCATCCACTGCCTTCTCTATGCTGATTCTCTTTGATGGTGGTGGTATCCACAGAAGCTCTATCCCCCTGGGTCTTATTGTTATCTCAGGTTCTGTATCCAGTGAAAGCCTTGTGTGGCTTATGGCGATGGTGCTGTACAGTAGTCTTCCTACACAACTCAATCCATCACACCGCTCTACATTGATTTTCCAGTCTGCTTCCATATTATTATGCGTGGGGGGGGGGGCACGTATCCATACGATGAATTTTTAATACATCTCAACCTTGCGTTGTGTGTGTTTATAATTCCCCTATCAAAGTCCTCCCCTTCCAGAGGAATTTTTATCGGCTGAAAGGAACGAGCGTGGTGGTGGTGGTGGTGGTGGCGGCAACGCTTGCGTGCTGATCATGGCTTCTCATAACTGTCATCAGCACGCAGTCCCCTCCGGGCTCAACGCGGCTCGTGAAAAGGGGCCCTTCCCAGCCCTCTCACCTGTCTGCCCCTGTCAAACGTCCTGCCTGCTGATATGGACGAAATGGCTGACCGGAGAGAGCAATTATAATTTTACTAATGCAGCAAATGCTGTGTGCGTCAAAGGAGAGGGAAAAAAATGGAGGGGAACGGTCACAGATGACGAGCGCCTGACGAGTCCATGCCATAGGTGCAGCGTGATGGCTTAATGGCTACGATCGTTTCCTCAATAAGAATGAAGATGTATGTTTGTATGTATGTACAGTAGCATGGAAACGTTATCAGCTGAGTGCAGAGTGTTTACTTACCTTAAGGATATAACCTTTCAGAGTAAGGGATATCTGGGAAGGTTTTGTGTGGCACCGTAACGGCAGGTAACGGCAGGTAACGGCAGATAAAATGACTGTGATGAAAGAGAATGAGATACGTTTGACACTGCCACGAGGCTATATTCTCTTCTATCTTCTATCCCTTCCCCCCACATTTCCTGTGAAACAGGACGGGATAACTTTTTGATTTTCTTCTTTGACCTTATTTCCCTGCTTTTCAGTTTATTTACTCCATTCCTTTTGATCAAGAGATGTTGCAAAAAGAATATTTCCAAAACAGTTGAAACAGTTTCTGAATGAAATATTGACTAAAAGCATAACAAGCTCACTGTGCGTCACCTTTTGAATTTACTTTAGATCTAGACCATAGTAAAAATTTAAAAGGAAGCATCCTTAAGATGGAGAATTTCTAGTTAAAATGAAAATGTTTGTGTTTTTCATCTTGCACACGAATTGCAATCCTTATTGTCTGAAGAGTGCCATTTTTTCCAGGTCTCACATTGTGATGGGGAGGAGAGAGTCGCTCAGAAGCATGTTGAATGATGAAAATCGGATGTTGAGGCATTCTGCTAATGCAACTTGCCATTACCATACTGAGTGATAAACTGTCGCAAAATTTTTGAATGGAATCCAATGAACATTGATATTCACACAATGGTTGATGAACCACACTGCTGCTTGCTGAGCCGCCAGTCTCTTTTTTCTTCATTGTATTTCTCCGTCTGAACACAAACACAATAGGTAGGCATTCATCTCGTTTGGCAGTCGTCTTATTTCCCCAAAATCTTCACAGGAACGTCCTGATTCAGACTCGCCTGACTTCATAGGGCTCAAGGTGGTGCAACCTTTTCTTTTTTTCGTTCCGTTAAAAAAGCTCAATTCATTTTTCTTCCAGTTTTGAACCACACTGCGTTTTAAGTGAGAAGTTAATTATAAGAGTATGTGCGTTGCGTCTTGAGGGTTGGGGGTCAGACTGGTTTTCTCATCTTCAAATTCAGTCAATGCTAATTTTATCTAATAAATGTAAGTGGAAAGACGATTCCTCAGAAAATTCAATTAGGTTGTCATTAATGTAAAAGGGTATTATACTGCCAACATCAGTCACTCGTAGTATTTGATATTGGTGTTTCTTTGTTGGCTCACGCTGATTACTTCATGAATATCACACGTGTTGCCCTCAGCAAGGATTCCCTAGCTGCGTTCCCTCAAATCCCATGACAGTGATGGCGATAAATTCAGGGAGATTACATGACCCCCCCCCCCCCCCCCCCCCATGCTGGGAAAGCTGGGTCAAAGATCACATGGCTGCACGTCAAAGATGACAGGCTGAAGATTCTTAAAAGCACCAACACCGCCCCACCAAAAGAGATTTCTTTAGGGGCAAATTTCATCAGCAGTCTTGATTATGTCTCTGTGACAAATTATGTTTTGTCATGTGTGTGGTACAAAGGCACATACCAGCTAATATAGAGAAGAAAGCAACAACGAATGCTGTAATAATTTCATTGAGTTTATTTAATTAATTTTTGTCAGTGCAGATTGCCATGTGCTCTGAACTGATGGACCACCCAGTGCGATAATCTATTTTTTTGTTTTTGTTTTGTTTTTGTTTGCTGTTTTAAACATTTGCTATTGTGGAGTCCTCTAATTGAAACACAAACTAACATTTTTTTTAGGGTTTGTTTTGTGGGTTGACATTCAGAGCATTGCTGTGGCGCCCGGTGATTGACAGCTGCTCCCCGCATACCCGTCTCCCACATGCAGAATTTATTCACTCCGAGCAAATGGTGTTTGCCAGTGGAGGATAATGGCATCGCTTATAGTTCCCACTTTATCAAAGCTGATTGAATGATCTTTACAAAGCAGCTAGCAGTGCAAGTTAGTCGGCAGTTCCCATTAGACTGTTTCAAATCTGTTATGTTTGAGTTGACATATACAGTTTCAAAGCTTATATGGTTTTATGCTTTGTTGTTTGTATGTATGTCCATATGTGTGTGTGTGTGTGTGAGAGAGAGAGAGAGACAGAGAGAGAGATAGAGAGAGAGAGAGATCGGTCTCTTGTTTTCTGTCGGAAACAGTGCCCAGAGTTTTCCGACATCCTTTTAAAATCTCCGGCTCCGCTGACTTTTAAAGAGTTGGAGGGAGAGGATGTCACAACTAGTTCATCAGCCCCAGACAGGGTGAGCCGCTCTGCCTCGGACCTGAACGTGGCCACTCACAGATTGACCAATAAAACGAAGAGGCCTTTAATTGGCGACGACAGTGAGTTCTAACAAGGGATGTCAGCGCCACACAAATTCAATTATGGCTGTTCACTTGACTTTGTAATTGATATTAAAGGATGTTAAATATGGCGCTGAACTGTCAGCGAGCGACAAGGGGAGGTTGTACCCACACAGACGAGGTGAGGTGCCCTTGCAGAGTACAGGCTTGCAAGTGTGCATGGCAGTCACACTGAACGACCTCAGAGAGAGAGAGAGAGAGAGACAGAGAGAGAGAGGACAATGCAGTATTACTGCTGTGCGTTTGGGAGCACCCCGACGCTAGCTGTGAGCGCTGTGCCAGAGGCACTGAATTGGGGTTTCGAAGTCAACCATACAGAATATTTATGTTTGCAATGCTCCCATGAAATTACCTACAGCGGCGAGGGGCATGCATCAATGAATAATACATTAATAATGAAAATGAAACAGGGAAAGGCTTGCAGGGTACGCCTCGATTTATCGGGTAAATAGTTAGCCACAGAGGCACTTAGTCGTCGTGCAGTTCTAAAAAACGGATCTAGGCCGGAACAGGGTTTGCTCCCACGCAGCACCCCAAGTAGCCCAGAGTTTCTTCCCGGGCTTCGGCAGAACGTTAGCGGTACCCGTCCTCTCGGCGACGCTGAATGTCTGGCGCAGTTTGCTGCTGCGGGGGCACTTGCTGTTGCGAGCATATGGCGACACAATTGGAACAAATAAAATTTGTGCGCGCCAGTTTTCAAGCTGGGGATCTATTCCGCAAATTAATTTATAATTAGATTCTCCCCCTGGGTCAATTCCTTCAATTTCCAACCAGTTGTGGTATTGATTCCCCCCTCCACAAGGCATAATCTACCCTCAGCTCCATCTGCATGCTGACGCCTTGCTGCTTCCATTCTTTCTCTGCTCTGCTCTCTATTTCGTTAACCCTCTCATCTGACAGAATAAGAGGCAGAGTATTTCCTGTGCTATGATGGTTGAATTGCATGTTTTTGTCCTCTCAAGGCTGTGTTTAGTGTTCTTAAATGGCCATTACACTGTATTGATCAGGCTTGCTTCTGACACCTTAAGCTGGTTGCCCCTCATTATGATGATGATGATGATGATCGTGATGATAATAATTAGTACTCAGGATCATTTGAAAGAGCGATAATCCAGCTGTTTGGCTCAGAGCCATGTGTCTTCACTGAGCAATGGTTACACGTGCAAACATGCTCGTTTTCCTGTCTCTCCTCCTGCCTCACGCACACACACACGCACACGCACACACACACGCACACGGACACGCACACACACACGCACGAGAGAGAGAGAGAAAGGTGGCTGTAGGGTGATGTAGAGGGACATCATTTGTAGGAGAGGAGAATGTGAGGTGCTTCTGTATTACAGTCTATTTACTGTGTGTGTGTGTGTGTGTGTGTGTGTGTGTGTGTGTGTGTGTGTTTGTGAGAGAGAGAGAGAGAGAGAGAGAGAGAGAGAGAGAGAGAGAGAGAGAGAGTCAGAGTGAGAGCAAGAGAGAGAGAAAGAGAGAGAGATAGAAAGGACGAGATGGACAGAGAGTTAGAGAAAGAGACGCTCCTGCTGCCTCACTGCTGCAAAAAGGTGATCAATGTGGAGATTTATTACCCGCGGCTGCTCCCAGGGGTCTGCTTGTGGCTTTGTAATAGCATTACATGACTGAGACCATGGTAAATTGGCAGACAACTACTCTACTGGGATGGCAATAACAAGATGGCAAAGATTATCTGTAAATTTGAAACTGGCCAGTTATTAGCCTTTTAGACCACCATCAGGTCTTTGAAGATAAACATTTTCCCCAACATATAATTTCCGAGGCCAATCTAGCTCCTGGCTAGGCTTGCATGTGGATTCTGTGCATGTCATTATCTTTTGTCAATGATATATAGCAGAGTAGCGAGCTGTCATCATTTCAGGCTGATGTATGGGTATTTGATGTTGTATGTCCATATATGAAATGCTTAAATTAATTCCCCAGTTTGCTATTTAAACTACACTCATACTGATTGATTATTCTTTTAATAAGTTTTCCAGCCTTCACCACAAAAGTTTCAAAACAAATTGTAGTGATTCACTGATATTTTGCCTTTGGAAGTTCATAATTCTCATTAGCTTGGCATGATGTTATTTGTGGTTTGTTCCATTGCTCCTCATGAATAGGGCAAATGGAAATGACCATGGCCAATCTCAGTAGTCGTTTGATCTGTTTTTACAGAGAATGCACCGATAAATTGCCTTCTTCTTTCTCTGGACTTTGACAGGAAATCATCGTTGGAACGCTTAGGCGAGATGATTTGACATGTTTGCTAGACAGCCTAGTTGTAAGCATGGAATGCACAACAGATGTTGAGGTCCAGTCTCCACAATCTTATAATCAATACCGAAATTTTTCTTTTTCCACAAGAAAGACTCTCTCTCTCTCTCTCTCTCTCTCTCTCTCTCTCTCTCTCTCTCTCTCTCTCTCTCTCTCTCTCATTTCTCATTCTCTCCCTTTCACAACGTTTGCGCTCCCAAGGTTTCTCATGATGTGGAATCTGCCCTGACGAACGATTGGGGAGAAATAGCCCAAGACTGACAGGACATGACAGGCCTGTGTCTCGGAACATTTAAAACCCTGTGATGAGTGCCAGACGAGAGGGCTGTTGTGGTGCAAGAGCATCCCTCATCAGCCATGCCCTGCCCTTCCCTCATGGGTTATTCGCCAAAGCATTAAATATGTTCTCAACGTTGGTTCGAAATGTTCTTTGACAATCCTAGTGCTTGGCATCCAGGACTGTCTCATTTCAGGCCTTTTGTCCTCCAGTCTTTCTACATTGGATTGTGTTTTATTTCTTCCCACTCTGTTCGTCGTCTCTGTTCAGACCAGGTTAGTTTCCCCTGGCAGTGGTGCTTTGTCATCTGTGTTGACCTGTCATCAGCGGGCTACAATTCACTGCAAGCTCCTGTGACAAGTGGCGCACCCATGAGCGAAGCCTTGTGTGTAGTTAATCATTGGCTAAATCACGGAAGCTGCAACCTATTTAACCCCCCTCCCCCAAGAGTACTGAGTACTGTACAGGTACCTTTTTTTCCTGTGTGGGCATGACTATGATGTGCAAGATTAGGACTGCTCTCCAGCTTTTCTGCACTCTTAAAACAATGTGTTGTCCCTGTCTGGACACAAGAGATGTGTTTAAAAAAACAATGCAAGTTGTGTTGTTTTCAACGCAAGTTGTGTTCGTTTCAACACATATTGTGTAAAAAATAAAAAAAAAAGGAAACAACACAAACTGTGTTGTCCCTATCTGGACACAGAGATGTGTTAAAAACAATGCAAGTTTTAAGTGTGTAGAGATGTGGCACTGTGTAGTCTCAGTAGAGTTAAGTTGTGTCATGAAAAAACAACTATTGTGCACTTGTGAAATGCAAGCTTGTACTGTATCTTTCTCACAGAAAAATTTTGTGAAGTTGAATAATAGGAGCATTAATGATGTTCTGTGGGTTGCTTTTTTGGCAGAGAAATGGTCTTCTTGAAGTTGCCATTGATTGTAATTAAAATGAAAAGAGTTTGAACGTGAAGCAGCAGGGACACTTTTCTTGTGCCAGCAGATTGGAGGTTGAAAATGAGGTCTTTTCCCAAATTAAAGGCAGAAAACCCTTCTTAACTTCTCCTCAAAGCATTCAGTCTGAACAATGGCTCTAAATGACACTTGTGCAGTTTCATTAAGCACACAGCCATGATTGATCACTCACCACACTAATTAAACTAATGCATTTGTCTTCTATCTCTGTCTCAGCCATCTCTAAGCCACTAAGGCCACCATCACTCCACATTCTCAGTGTCCATCCGAAATATCAGAGAGGAGATGAGAATGACACAGTGAACCTCTGCCATGCCATCAAGCTGGAGTTACAGCTTTATGATTGACGATAGTGCCAATTTCAGATTCGCTGTTCAGTATCGTGTTGTGCTGCGTCATGGTGCCTATTTGCTTCAGCAGTTAGTATGTATGTCAGACTCACAAGCCTGACAGCTGTTTAGCATACAGCAGATCTGGCCCTGATCCTGATCCTTGGCAAAATCAGCTGCCATCTTCGTGTCAATGTGTTCACAGTTATCTAATATACTTCACGTTTAAACGGGTAATTTCCCAAAGCTGTTATGAGCTGCTAATGTGTCCCGACAGCGTACATCTGAAAATTACACGATGCCAACATCAAGAGTGAACGAGTACTCTAATTTCGAGTACATTCTAATTGTAACCTGATAATAGGAGCGGTTATGCAGTGGTCACTCATTTGTTTACACTAATGGACATTTTAAATGCCCTTTTGGTTTTGTTGTTTGTAGGTAAAGCTGATTACAATTATGTTGTTCAGTTCAATTTACATACTGCTGATGTAGCTTAGATATTGCTAGTGGCGTGCATTTTGTTGCTGTTGTTTTGCAGCACTTTCTGTCTGAAATCTGGACGAGACATTTGGTATCAATTGATTTTTTGGGAGCAAAGGCTTGTGGGTAAACAAAGAGGATGAGTAGCCAGTGATTAAAAGACGAGCCAGGGCATTGTGTCGCAGTCGGCTTGACATTTGGGTTTGTTTATTTCCTGTGACTTGCTGATACGCTCATTTAGCCAGGGAAATCCCGCATCCAGGGCAAAGGAAAAAAAAACAGGGATCATAGCCATGCGCCTTAGAAAAGAAAGATAAATACGGAATCATTCAAGCCTGTGAATGTTCTGAGGAGTGCCTTCGACAGTCAGGCGGGCGTTTGTAGCCAATTTTCAGGATTATATGTGTTGTTGATAATGAGCTTTCGACAGGGATTGGATTGAGACATGGAGGAGGCCATTACTGTCTTTCTTGTTGCCTAATTGCAGAAAATCCTGTCCAGCTTTCAGGAAAGAAAAGCACACATACACCCATCGCAAAGATTTCTTAAAAATAAAAATCCGAGAGATGTAGGAGGGTTGTAGAAACTCACGAAAGCTCCTCTGTGTCCTTCTCTATCTATCTATATATCTCGTTCTTTCTGCTGCTCACTCACTCAAACCATCAAACCTTTGCCTAGAAGTAATATCCTGCAGGTACAGTACAGAAAGTCTTTTTTTTCCCATCCGCAGACTTGCTATCTGGTACGTCAGGCATATAACGGCAGAGAGCTGAAGCACAGCTGTAAGAAGCTTCAGTGCTCTGAGAGTAGTAGTCCTGCTCTTGTCTATCTCTCTCTCTCTCTCTCTCTCTCTCTCTCTCTCTCGCTCTCTCTCTCTCTCTCTCGCTGTCTCTGAGTGCATCAAGCTCTGACAGTGATGGCTGCTAGCACTGATTGCTACAGCATTGTTACAGATGCCCAAAGGCTAGGGCTACGGCACTGCTCAAACAATAATTACCAGCAGTGATCTTATTCCCATACTTCTTGTGGACTTAATTCCCCTCTCCAGGACTCTGATGTTTCTACCTGCAGTGTGTGTTCACTGGCTAATGGAATGGTTTCTTTTTTTTTTTGTCTTGACGAAGGAATTGGATTACAAGCTAATGCTGGAGTTCCCCTGGTGTAGAGTGTAATAAAAACATGCGGTCATGGCCACATGCTGCGATTGTGTAATCTAACTGGCACCCTGTAGGGTCATTTTGCGTTACTTTTAAAATCGAAGTTTGGAAGAGAGAGAGAGAGAGAGAGAGAGAGAGAGAGAGAGAGAGAGAGAGAGAGAGAGAGAGAGAGAGAAGAGAGAGAGAGAGAGAGAGAGAGAGAGAGAGAGAGAGAGGAGAGAGAGAGAGAGAGAGAGAAACAACCATTTTTATTTTGAGTTTGAATATATGTTCAGGATATATCAGCAAAGGGATCACACAAAAAGTGTCACTTCAGATCCAGCTGTACAGTGATGAGGCTGACAATAAGGCTTCAGCAACTGTATCAACATTAGGGACTAATCAAGGATCGATCAATTGGCTTCTCAATTATACAATTACGTCCTGCTGCGTTGGCTCCTCTAGACATAATATGAGTTGCAGAGGCTGTAGTGGAATATAATATTAGCTCCACATCGATCACAGTGGGGCTGCATTGATGATAAGAACTGGAAGATGCTGGTCAATACTCAAGCTGAGCCAACTTTAATGGTTTGCAGGACTTAGTGTAAAGTACATGTCTGAAGCAGGTCTCTTCTGTGGACCTGGCACCTGTTATTTGTTATTGTAAGTGATTTTCCCAGTTAGCAGCATAAATTATAATGATGAATTTGCACTCACAGAGAACTCTGAATGAATGGCAGTGATTTTTCCTAATGGCAAATAAATGTGACATCTGATTGCCACTCCAGGAGGATTGCAACCGAGGAGAATGAAGAAATATGACCGGAACATATGTACGCAGTGGTGTGTGCCACAATCCAGTCTGATCTATCTAAATACTCCAGATCTGTTTGCAAATCTCTGTTGCTCTCTCAGAGGTCCACTTGTCTTTTGCTGGCAGATTTCTTTATCTCAGTCTTTGCTCAGATATTATGTGGGAGCCATCAGCTGAGACTCAGCTTTGGTGGACCAATTAGCAAACAATGGCTACTGGTTAGACTGATGGGAGAGAAAATGGCCGTGAGATCAATGTCATGACCGCACATGTTATTTCAGTCACATGGAGAAAGTCATGGAAACCCACCCAGCTGAAAACCTGTAGGTCTTAGGGAGCTTGATGTGCCCAATGCCTGTGGTTTAAGAATAAGCATCCTCAGCTTTTTACATTGAGCTGATCCAATAGCATGAAATATAATGTTGACCAATGGTCGTTAGCGACAGCGCCAACACCATCAAATGTCTGCAGACCACAAAGAATGTAACAAAAACTTGTGGGATAGCAGATTCAGGCTAGAGGTCCAATCCATTAATTATGCAATATTGAGTGCACGAGTGAATCTCCTTCTTATTTCCCTCTTTCCTCCTCTCCTTCTTATGCGTTCTCTCGCTCCGTCTCTCTTTTATTAGACTTAGCCCTGGCAACTAGTTGGCTGCTTCTTTCCCTGGTGTCTAACTCCATAACAACAATCTGCCGCAATTCCATTCTGGGTGAATTCGTTACACCCTCTGCAGATTTTGCTGGCTCTGACTGGTTCTGCCTCTCCTCCCCTGTTTCCTGTGTGCTCTCACTCTACCTCTCCCCCTCTCTTTTTCTCTCTCTCCTTACCCCCCTCTTTCTTCCTCTTCCTATTTATTTCTCTCTCTCTCTCTCCTTTAGTCTGTTGGCGGAAACGGGAGATTGTTTTATAAATGAGGCAGTCAATGGACAGACACTGACCATGCAGTGGCAACTCTCATGTGAATGTCCCCCTCTGCTCCCACACACACACACACACACACACACATACACACACACACGCACACACACACACACACACACACACACACACACACACACACACACACACACATACACACACACACACACACACATACACACACACACACACACACACACACACACACACACACACACACACACACACACACACACACTCACACACCTCTGCCTCACACTCTCCTTTCAGTTTGCCTGGGGATGAAGCTCCCCGATAAATCTCACTCCTCGCTTTCTTGCCAGCTCCTCCCGAGGTACCATCAGCAGCACTCCAAAGGCAAAAAAAAAAAAAAAAAGAGATCTGGGAGCCAAAATTCATGCGCAGCGGCAAGAGACGTTTGAACACTGCTGATTTGGTTAATGTGCGCAACATCATATCTAATTGTTAATAAGCACTCCTAGGTGGGCTGCGAATGAGCTCGGCATTTAAACGAGGCCCCGGCTCCCACAGTTTGCAATGGTCCGCTGATCAGAAAACGGGCGATGAGATTATTCTAATGTCCTCTCAATACTAACGTGTTTTTGCACCGGAACTGTCACAGAGAGAAGCGTTCTGTTGCCTCCTCCTTGTCTTTCAGGGGATGCACCTTTGATCTTAAGATAACAGGCTTGTGGAAAATGGAGCACTTTGCATGTGTTTGCATAAATTTACATATGTGTATTTGCAAGAGGCCGTTGCTAAGCTTGGACAAGTGTTGTTTGCAACCGATGTGTAATAACTTTGTATATATTGCATTAGTCAAATGCAATGCCACGCAAAAGTGTACATACAGTAATGGATGGTGTCATACAGGCCACAGATACTGCGCTAACGTGGAGATCTAATTCTTAGAAGGTAAATCATGATTGAGATAGAGCTAGTGTAGACTTTATTGTGGTTGCTATTGTTGAAACAGTTACTTGTGAGTTAAAAGGTAGATAAATAAGATATGTTAGGCAACGGCAATCTAATTTCTCCAAGTTCTCTGTGATGAAATTTTAAGCTGATGTATGGCTCCTTTCCATGCTATGTAGGTCTCAAAAAGCCCAAATTGGTCCTCCTTGACACAGTTCTCTCTCCAGTTCACCTATGCTGAGATTCTACTTGTTATTACGTCGATTCATTCTCATTATCAGACCTCTAGTGCTGCCATGCGGAAGGCAAAATAAGAATAAGCTCTGAAGAAGTATTTTCCCCCATTGTTTGTGTTTGTACAGTGGGTTTAGTATGCACTCCGGCTTGGCTGGAAGCCCTGAGGTAATATTATTTTTTGATAACAATGAAATTGCTTTTGATAATGTCCGACAGTGGGGATTGCCTGAGATGGACAGAGTCATGCTGTAGAGCAATAAACAGGATCCTTTTAACTAGATGAACTAACACTTTAAAATTATGTGACTGTACATACTGAAATGCATAACAATTACCTTTGTGCCCAGGAGGCAAGAGCAGCACATGGAATATTCCTGCTATGTGATTTCCTACTACAATTCCCATAAAGCAGTGGGGGCAAGTGGCTGCAAATGAGTAGACCCACTGCGATCCACATTAAAAGCTGGTGTATTTTGCAGTTATGTGAAATAAATTGTCATTGTGCACAGACTCACAGTTTTACATCATGTTTAATCATGGCACACACTCTTACATCCATCAACATGGTTTTAAATACTAGGGTCCCACAGGGCTGTGTCTTCTCACCCATCCTTTTCTCTATATACACTAATGAAATCACCTGCAACAACAGGAATATCACTTTTCAAATAATATTATGCTGATGACAAGGCCTTGGTGGCCCACCTGAATGACGAGCACTCCTTGTCCGTGCGCAGGCAGTCCAAAGCTCCCTGGAATTGAACATCAGCACGACCAAAGTGCTTTGTTTCGGGAGGAACAGAACACCTGGCACCCCACACCCCCCCTCTCCAAACCTCTCAGTCTGGATGGGCAGGTGACGGAACAGGGGCACATTTCCCAAAACCATAGTGGCTAACTAAGTTAACTTTGTTGGTTGCAATGCATAGCATTGCCAACCAACTAAGTTGCTAACAGGTTAGCAACTATGGGTTTGGGAAATGCTCCCCAGGTTGAGATCTTTAATAAGTGTGTGGACCCAGAGATTAACCAGAATCAGTCCTTCACACAACATGCTGATGGAATTTATTAAAAAAACTAAAAACCTGAGGAGCCTGGAAGGTTTTAATGTTAGACAAGGCATTTCAACAGTGGTATACTAGTCACTAATTGAATCAGTCCTCACGTTCAGTGTTGCATCCTGGTACAACGTCTTGACAAAAACAAAGCAAGGAAAAACTCACAAGAATCATCAAGCATGCAGCCAAAATTACTAATACTTCTCAGACCCAGTTCTCAGACCTTCATGCAGTAAAAAGAAAGCATGAAGGATCCTTCATACCCCCTCCACCGTTCTTTTCAGTTGCTCTCATCAGGCAGATGGCTCAGAGCACCTCTGGCTACAAAGAGAACAAATAATCTTCCATTCCCACTGCTATATGAATGGTAAACAAGGAAAACACATACTGTCACTACCTGATAATTGCAGCTTAGCACATTTATCTAATTATTTATGGATTTTTTTGTTATGCTCTCTCTTAGCCAAATCCCTATGAGCCTCTAACCCAAGTAAATGTTCTATTACCATGTGATAGACAATAAAGTTTTTTGAATCCTTAAATCCTTTTAAATAGTCACTTTCCCTTAAAATGTGCACTATAGAGAAATGTGTTATTCATGAGCAGCCCCCTGGCCTCTCCTCTCTCTCTCTCTCTCTCTCTCTCTCTCTCTCTCTCTCTCTCTCTCTCTCTCTCTCTCTCTCTCTCTCTCTCTCTCTCTCTCTCTACGCGCCCCGGTGGCCATACACCACATGAAAGTGTATCTGAATAGGACTTCACTCCTCGTGAGTCATCGCTGCGCCCCCTACACATACACACACACACACACACACACACACACACACACACACACACAAACACACACACACACACACACAAACACACACATACTTTACATGGCATTCGGACTATCATTTTCAGTAAAGTATCCCGCAGCTTGCATGCTCACTGTAATTACCCAAGGCTCTTCTACCTTCACCCTGAAGCTCACTGTCTCAGCCTCCTCTCCCTCGCTCTCTCTGTCTCTCTCTCTCTCTCTCTCAAACTCTCTCACTCCTCTCTCTCCACAGTGTGTCATGCTATAATCTCAACTGTACCATGTTTTCTATGCAGCACACGGCAGGGAAGCACGTCCCAGGGATGCAGCTAAAGGAGGAGAGAGGGTGTAGTTGTCAAGTGAGGCTCCACAATCATTCATTACTTCTCACATTATTATTTTCTATTACATGTTGCATTTAATGTTTTGATGCCTGTCCCCTAGATGCATGGGTGAGTGAGCGAGCGAGCGAGCAGTTTAAAAAAAGAGAGGGAGAAAATTGTATCAATTTTGTTGATTGACAGCAGGCATGGACGCAGCATGCCTCACAGTGTCTTGCTACCAGAGGGTTTTAGAATAATGACAGATATATGAGCGCAACTGAATATCCAGTCTGACTTTAGGGTAATTGCTGCCCATGGATTAACGACGGAATCCTTCACGACAGGAGAGGGGGATGGGTGTGTGTGTGTGGAGGGCTGAAGATTTCTTTATTTATTTCATTAAAAGAAAAATTCAGCCACTCTAGTGTGAGCGACTCAAGGGTTTTTTGGCTGTGCAGCACGCTCAAGCCCATGCTGAGACATGACAGGCTTTTTCTTTTTTTCGCATATGTGACCTTGCTTATACAATGAGTGCAGTGCAGAAGAAACGCATCTTTACATCAGGGTGCAACCGAACTTGGCAATCCAATAGTCACACAATCACAACATCAACGTCTCCATGATGTACCAGTAATTGTAGTGTTTACAACAATCATGATGACAGTCAGTATTTTTCCTCATGGCTTACAAGCATTTTATGACCTACAGTATGTTTCAAATGCAGTCTGTGTGTCTGTGTGTATTGCTGCAATGCTTCACGTTTGTGTATTGAGTATATATTTTTTGTGAATTATTCTGTATCCTTAGGACAAACAACTCTCCGCAGTCACAGATGCAGCTGTGGTTACAGTAGTGCGGGGGGGGGGGGGGGGGGGGATCTATATTGCAGGTATGATATGTGCCTACTGCTATTGTTGAACACTTGGACGTGCTATTCCCAAGTGACCATGTGCAAGATGGAGGAAAATACACTCTTGGACTCGTATTATCATTGTAAGAATTTTCCCGATCTTGCTCAAATGCAGTTGTTTTTATGTCATATGTCCTTATTTATGTATAAATTGGCGAGGCTTTCAAAAACAAGGCTGTGTATTTTTTTTTTTCAACACAATATTGAAATGTTAAATGTGATGAAAAGGCTATTCATTTCTAACCTGACCCTAGCCAGATGATTTTCGCTCCGCCTAGCTCCACTCATCCATCTGGAACCGAACCATTGAAGTGTTGCTTCAGAAGGCTGGGCCTAATCAAAAAATGCTTGCATATGATTGAATAAGCCACTTGTCCGTCATCTATTGACGTGCTACTTCAACCACTCACATCGAAGCCAACCCGTGACGCTAATAACAGTGTCACAGTCGCTTCTACGCTATGTCACATCTATGAAACTCCCGCCCTGCGTCCTGATTGGCTGAACCATAAAGTCGGTTGCAGAAATCACTCTCAATGGAAGAGGTCCCAGATGGATGTGAGTGAAGCTAGGCGGAGCTAAGCGGAATGAAATTCATCTGGCTAGGGTCAGGTTAATTCTCTTCCACATGCATTCTGATTTCAACACATTGCGTGGGGAGCCATGTCCCTGAAGGTCTCTGTGCTGATGTGTCGTGACTTGTGGCATGTTTTTAGCGAGATGAGATTGTTCTTTTCAAGAGCAATGTCGAGATGAGTGCTCGAGAAAAACGGAGTCTCTGGGGCAACGCCACGACCAGGTGTTTTTGTGTCCCCTTTTTCACCTGTCAGTTGTTTCGCTTAGCCTCTGAAGTGAAGCCAGGGGAAAAGGCATAAACGACTAGATTTGATTGGTAAACAAAGCTGCCCATGGTCAAGTGTGTTTAGTGTGTGTATTTGTGTGTGTGTGTGTTTTTCTTTTCACAGATGCACAATACAAACAAATATGGTCATTACTGGGAAATGCAAGCTCCGCCGTCTAAGTGGAAAATTATATGCTCACTCTCAAAAACTTGCACGCCCCCCCCCCCCCATATTCTGTGTAAATATTGATGCAAAGTACCAAGCTCCTCGCATTTGAAGAAGAAACAGAAGAATAAGAGATGAATATGCAACAATACACTTTTTTCTCTTCTAAACACTCCTTCAGTGTGGCAATTAGCATTTATTTTGCTTGTATTGTCAATCTGCCTGAGGAAAATGGAATAACACACCTTAAAGCAACAGTATTAAGATAGCTGTCTTTGAATTTCACAGCGGGGAAATATTTTGCATCCAATAGACATCCACTGTCTCTGGGATTGGTACTTTATCTCTGACAGTGGCGGCACGATTAGCACATGATTGAGGAGTGATTGGGAATGTTTTTGGTGGAGTGCACTGGAGGCTTAATTCCCGGTTCTTTCTCGGCATTGGGAGACCGGGGGCTGTTTGCGGGCTCTTGGCCTGATGAGGTGTCAGACTGCGTTGTGTTTGTCAGGATCACAGCGTGTGGCCCCATTCAACCGCCCCTCTTTGGAGCGAAGTTTTCAAAACATCCTCAGTGGCAGTGTGTTTGCTTTCCCTCCCTCCCTCCCTCCCTCTCTCTCTCTCTCTCTCTCTCACTCTCGCCTTCTTCCCTTTGCCCAAGCATTTTCCCTGTTTCCCTGTGCCCACCCCCCCTCCTCGCCCCAACCATGCCACATTATAACCACCCTCACACCCCACACCCCCATTTTGAACACTGCATTCTTGTTCTCCTTTATGAGTCCGGCTTTTCTTAGCAGGCTGACTGGAGTAGCCCTGAAAATCGTCGGAAAGCAACAATAAACCTGTGCTGCGACATGCAGAAAAGCCTGAGCCAATCTTTATTGGCTGGGAGGGACCCTCGCCAAGTCCGGGCTTTTTTGTCTCTGTGTCTGCCTCCAATGAAAACGGGAAAAGACAAAAATGACAGAGAGAAAGGGAGGGATAAGAAAGAAAGAAAGAAAGAAAGAAAGAAAAGGAATGGTTGAAAAGGCGGGGGGACAGAGTGTACAAAAGGAGAGGAGAGCAACGCAAAGGAGTGGAGAGGAGAGAGTCTTTGTGCTACTGCAGTATGGGCTGACGTACGGCAGGAGAGTTGGACCGCTACCAAGCTTAGGTCCCTCTGTTTCTCTTACCACCTCTTCCTCTCTCTCTCTCTCTGTCTCTCTCTCTCTCTCTCTCTTCCTCTCTCCCTCCCTCTCTCTCTCTCTGTCTCTCTCTCGCTCTCTCTTCCTCTCTCCCTCCCTCTCTCTCTCTCTCTCAGAGTCAGTCTGCTGGAACACGGCGCTCACCACGGCAGCGCTCACCAGTCAGTGCACAGAGGAAGTGCCATTCACTGCTAATGCCTTTTATGCCTGTTATAATGAAAAGGAAATTACCTGGGAAAACTCCCACTGCTCCTTGCTCTGGCACAACTGCCCCCCCCCCCCCCCCCGCCCCTGCCCCTGCCCCACTCTGCTCCCGTTTTTGTGAGGGGTAACGTCTCGGCGGGGTCAAGGCGCTCGCCCGGATGATTCTCTTTCGCCGACTCGCCAGAGCTCAGTCGACGGGGCCCCGCTTTTAATTGCTCCTGGCCGTGGCTAATTAAGTTGGTCATTTTTCCGCACGCTTGCAAACGAGGGCGTCTCTGAATTCCAGCTTTTCATTAAAGCGTGGGACGGTTCAACTCCTGCAGCCCTTCTGAATTTGAAGCTGCACAATTTATTTTGAACGCGTCGTTGCATATTTCTCTTTCACGTTTCAAACTTCCTCCCATTCCCCCCCCCCCCCCCTCTAGCTCCTTTCACCACATGTGTATTTGAAATATTTATTGCTCTCTGCTTTTTTTTAAAATTATTATTATTCCCTACCGATTAAAAGGCAGCCGAGGATGCTCAACGATTTCCCAGCAATCTTCTGATCAATAAATTCTACATATTAATTAAGTTCCTCTGTCAGATCCAAGGCCTCGCTGAAATGTGTCGACTCCTTGGCAGCGCCTGTGAGCCAATGGGCTTTCTCAATGAGACCGAGGTTTTTCCCGTGGTCACCCTCACGGAACACCTGCGAGCCCTTGCCAGATATTTACAGGGCTGTCGCTCATTTATTTATCTGTTTATATGACGTGGAGTGACAGAACATTATAGGACTGTAAAATTGAATTAGAGGTAAAGTTCTCACTCGATGTGTTTTGATGGCCGTGGTAGAGGCTTTACGGTCCCCCGTGGTCTTTTTAACAGATTACATTTGATTACTGCAGAAAACATTAATAAATCCGGTGGGAAAAATAGGCCACTTTGGTCACGCTGCCAAACAGGGCGTCTACTCGCCCCTGCAATGTTACCTGGGGGCTGACGTAGTTTCACCAAGGACGGTTATCAGGTGACGTGCTTGAATTAGGCAAACATTTTCTTTTTTTGTGCTTTGGTACAAAATCATTTTGGAGAGCGAAGACATCACTCAGCTCCCGTTGCCAGCGCTCGTGTGGAGAGCCAGTCTGTTTTCTCAGGCAATTTCGGCCCACCTTCTTGACTCCCCTTGCACTGACAAGGTGTACAGGCCTTGCCCTTTATCAAAGTTGCATTTCTTTTGGCCAGCCCATATGGAATAGAGATAGATTCTCAAAAGCGTGCCAAAACCTTTTAGACGGGCTCTCAGTGGTTGGTTCACCATTACCTCATTGGTTTCATGTCCTCTATTTTATATAGGACAATAATGGAAGAAGCCACAGAAAAGTCACAATGGATGAGTTGTTTTATCTGAGACCCACCATGTTTGCATAGTAATAAATGTGGAGAGTTAATTAAAAGATATAAATTCTCTTCAACTTGACCTCCACACAAACATAAGCATTTGCACCGCAATGGAGGACGTCGGAGCTCTCAACCTCTCTCATCGTTTTTATTTTGATATATTGTGTTTTATTCTATTTGTCACCTTTTATTCTGTTGGACATTTTTACCAGTCGAGCTGCTTTATGTGTGGTGTTAACATTTTGATGCCTCTCTCGGCGTTTCCTCTCCTGATTCTCTCTGTTTTGCCTTAATGCGCCCGTATTGATCCGCGCACAAGGAAGGTGAGGTCACCAGAGCCGCCGCCGCGGCATGCTCGCTCGGTGGGGGAGAAGCGTATCAATCTGTGTGAAATGTTGACTAGCGAGGGACCCTGTATTGAGCTGCTCTCTGCGGCACGTCTCAATGATGGGCTGGGGGGTGAGAGGTGGTGGTGGCGGAGAGATTGCAACAACCTACGGGGGGGAGCCACTACCGCACAGCACGGTGTCATTAGCGAACGACCATGCCATGCAGCCATGGTGCAGCGGCATCCGTTGGTGATAGAATGAGCTGCTGAAGATTGAACTGCACATGTGACACACCTCCCAAGTGTTTTTAATTGGCCTATCAATGTGTGAACCATCAGGCTGGCAGAGTCAAAATGTCTTGTCCAGCTTAGTATCCTCTGCCACTGTTGTTGACTGCACTATTTAGTCTGTACTATTGAGGCCTCCTAGGGAAGTGAACCTAAAGTGAACCACAAAGAAGTGACAGAATAGAGGAACATTCTAGAAGGGTTAAAGTCCATAGTAGCATGGTATTAAATGATGTGCCCATTATCTTCCTATTTCTATGTAGCAGAGTGAACGGAAAAAAACGGAGGTGTGGAAATGGAGTCTTTTGGACCATTTCCTATGAATGCACTGCAGATGTGATTTTCCCTTATTGTTTGTTATTTCCAGCCACAGTAAAAATCTGCTGAGGGGAGAAGACTATTTCCACGCAATTATACCACGGTCGAGGGCTGTGCATTTTTTGCAGCATGCGGAATGCCTTGGTACAGACGGAGCTCACAGGCCCACTGTGAAATTGGAGGCAATGAGAGCTCGTGTGCAGGTCGATCTTGTCTCCCTCGATTATGACTAAAGCAGCGGGTCACCCATTTTATTTCCTCGTTGGCCAAATGTAGGACGTCACTGTTTTCTGCCTTTTCAGCAGATCCCTCCATTTCTATCTGTCTCTCTGAAATACGATTAGTCTCTCTCTCTCTCTTTCCTTTTCTCTTTCTCTCTGTTCTGTCAGTAATGGCTGTGGCATTGTAACTAAAGCAACTCATGATACGTTATCAGTGTCAGTTGTGCTATGGTAGCTGTCTGAGTGCTGCATAGAACAGCAAAGCAAATATACTTAGTGGCATAACAAACCTCTTAGTATGAATATAGTAGGAATATAGACATTGGAAGTACAGTAGGAATATAGACATTGGTTTGTAGAGCTGTATGGATACCTTTCTAGTCATGGTCTTTATGATGGTCTCATTTGGCTATGGCTTTTTATAGCTGGTCAGATGCTGTTGTCGTGAATCCTGAAAACTGTCCTCTGTCGAACTGGCTGTGGTCTTCCAGTTTTTCCATCCATGCAAATATAGCTAATCACACTATGGATGTCTTCAGCTGACAAACACATGATTCAGTGGAGACGGAGACAAAATGGCCGTGGCCAGATTTATACCTTATTTACAAGGGTGATGACCTTCCATTTCTTCTCCCCCTCCCTGCCAGGTAGCAGGCATTAATGAATGATCATTATTTCTTTTGTTTTTTTCTTCTTCCGCTTGTATTCCCAGCCATCCTACCAGCCCACTGAGTCAACAACAACACCACCATCAACAACAACAGTGCCAATATAGTAAGAAAATAAAGATGTCACTTGGAAGTCTAAATATTATCCAGCCTGTCATTTAGCTATTGCCTCTCTGGTAGCAGCTCTCTGATCGTTCATGGTGCCAATTATTTGTCAGTTTGTCATCTACACAGACGTCAAATTAAGAACAACAAGGCCTTAATGCCTAGTGGATTTTATGTCTACACAACCTGAAGTCTTTCTCTCTCTCTCTCTCTCTCTCTCTCTCACACACACACACACACACACACACACACACACACACACCAGTAAATACCCTTATACAACCCCCACACACATACACACACTTTTCCCTGACATACTTGCACACTGTGCACACACACACAAACACACACACACACACACACACACACACACTCACAGAAAGAGAAAGAGAGAGAGAGAAGCAACCCTTCCCCATGCCCCGTCACGTTCCCTATTTGATTTTTTGCTGAATAGGCTTGGGCTTAGAGCATTTCTGCTGTGCTTCCCAGCCTCCCTGTGCCTTTTGTGTGGCTAGTGTGATGTCTCGAGGAGCACAAGGACGGCGCTGGATTACGCCTCTATGCCCCGGCTCTCGATTCTTTTAGTATGCAAATGGAAGATTAGCTTGGGGGGTCCGTTTTGGCGTGAGCTATTTCTACCAGGAAGGAGTACTAATCATCCGCATCTTTATTGCCTTTCAAGAATCATCAAAAGGCATTCCCACATTCCAGTGGAAAGCCCAATACACTTTGAAATCGGAAGGCAGAAGACCAAACACATCAAAACACGCCACAGGCCTTTTTTTCGTCAGCTGTACCTTATGCGATGCATAACAACATTGAATATTCAACACTTTCGGTCATATTTTCCTGCGGTGTGCCTGTGCACACAGGTGTGAGTGTGTGTGTGTGTGTGTGTGTGTGTGTGTGTGTGTGTGTGTGTGTGTGTTTGTGTGTGTGCATGCTTATTTTGAGCAGTATGAACATTCTCAGTTGACTTTGAGTTAACATTTGGTACTGCAACATGGTTTAGACGCTGAAAGGCAGTAGTCTAGTCATTTTCCGTCAGGCCATTTCAGAAGCACTTTTGTCTCTTCCTCCTCTCCCATAAAAAGAGCAAGATGCATCAGTAATTGGCTTTGATTGGAGCATGTGCAGCAGTGAAGTGAAATATCGCAGAGGGTGCCTAAATGCTCACGCCAAATGAATTCCGCATACTAAACACAGAAGATGAATAACTAACACATCAGCTACTCTCACGAGCATTGCAGAAATACCATGGGCAGCAATTCCGCCCCGTCTTTGATCTTTGGGTATGAGGGAGAGGCTGGATTAGGGGACCCTTTCTCTCCGCTGTGAAATCACTCGCCCGGGCATCTGAGGGGAACAACACACAGATGAAGTCAACACATATAATTGAGTGACTCTTTCGACCTAATTTTCATGGGGGTCTCCGAAGACCAATTTAATACCGTTGGCCGTGAGCAGGTCAACGCCGAGACTGATTAATCCAATCTTTTCTTCTGGGTAGTCCTTGTCTTTTTTAATTTAACTGTTCCCGAAGCCCGGGAAAAAAAAAGAAAAAAAAAAAGCTGAGAATGAATTGTCAACCATAGGGTAATTACAGTTTTTAATAACGACATTTTCTTGGCTAATCCCCCTGCGTAGTCAGAGCTGGTCAATGGATTTGGAATTCGCAGAGTCAAATGACAAAAGGTATTTCATTCTCGAGTGGCGAAAATAGCAGGGCCCCCCTTGCTAGAATGATGTTTACAGTCTAAGTGTGTGGAGAAGGTTAGTTTGAAGTCGGATTCTACGGATGCTCACTCCTAGAATCCATGGCATGTTTCGTCCTTATTTTCTCCTGCCTGAATCCTCCTAGAGCTCTCTCTACCCCATGGAGAAAGAACACAAAGAAAGAATAAAAGTGATGAAAGAGAATGTGCTATGCTTGCATTTCATCAGAAGCAGAGAGGGCTGCATTAGGGCAGTGTTTCCCACAGAATTGCATTCAATTTGTGGCGGTAGCTGACTTTGACAACGGGGGGAATTAAGATCGTCTTGGTAGTGTATAGGTCTAATTGAGTGCCTGTCACTTTAAGACGTTTGAGGGAACCCTTGCAATTGTAACACAGTTGAAAGGCTGCTGATGTGTGGATGCAATTCAGAACGTTTTCTACATTAAAATAAAGGTTCGTACTTCTCCTTGGGACAAGTACTTTTGAATTTTGGAAAACACTTTTCCATTTACATCAGGATTTTGCAAACATTCAGTGTCAGAGTCAATAAAATGAGCCCTTCAACGAAATTGACAAGCAGCTGTAAGTAGGCTAAGCATGCTAAATTCGACATCCAAACAGTATTCTAACGTTAGCTTTGAGATACTGCTTGATTTCATAACTTAACTTAGTTTAGTCTCTTCAATGTAGCCTACTATACATAACAAATTTGCGCAGCATGGTCACGATGCTAAGCGGATTTAATAGCAATTTAGCCAGACGTCTTCTATGCAATGCTTCTATGTGGCAACAACAATCCTTCAACAATCGTGAATATTTTGTTAAATGCCCATGCAGAGGAGTGGCAGCGGGCTACGAGAGAGAGCGGGGCGGGGCAAGGAAAGGCTGCGTGCGTAAAAAGCGCAGCTCAATGGCAATGCAAGGATTTGACCTTATATTTAATTTAAATTAAATTAAATTAAACATAGAATATTCATCTGTGGCGGACGATTTTTATTTTGTGGCGCCCCGCCACAGATTAGTCAATGTATGGGAAACACTGATTAGGGGCCCAATACAGCCATGCCATTCAATTATAAATGATAAGCATCTGCAGCAGTGTGCATCCGTTAAAGAAGCCATGTGGCCTATAGAACACACAGCTGTTCAGTTATCAGGTTGGCTTTTTATTTGAGCTCTTCACTGCAGATGACTTATCAGTATGATCCTCCTTGGATGCTAAGCTACACAAAAAAGGGCAGATTGAGAAATAACCTCAAATGTTGTTCAGTTTATTGCTGACCCATTTCCTCGGAGTGAGCCGTTATTTGAGCAGGCACCGTGTTATTCTGAAGCATTCCGAAACTGTAGCACTTCATCATCGCTCACCTTGTCCACTGTGCCTCCCCTAGCCGGCCTGGTGCCGGTGTTTGTGTTTGTGTTTTCAACCAGGCGCGCTAAACCAAGGATCCCGCGGTCATGTTTGCTTAATGACCCCGAACGCTGATTGTCCATGACACAACTGAAGCTCTTTAAATAGAGTGGTTAGGGGAGGACCACTTTTTTTTTTTCGTTCTTCCCACACCTGAGCCTTCAACAGAATAGCTAAGATCAAAGCACCTGCAGAAAGGAGAAGACAAAAGAAAACAGAGGAGCAGCTCCCGTTGGGCTAATATGATATGTTACAGAGTGAAACGCTTTGCTCCCAGGCTAACAGCTTAGCCACATCAACTGCTACACAAATAGGCTCTATTTATTTGGGTGTGCAATGCTGCACATCGTCCTCCTCTACATCAGCCCCCTGACTTTAACAGTAGGCCTGTCACCTCACTGCCTTGTTCACAGCAGAGTGATTTACATCAGACACAAGAAGGAGCTATTGTGCAGGACTTGTGCATAGTGCATAGAATCACCTCTGCAGTAGTCCAATGAGTTTTCTGTCGAGGGGAAGGGACCAAAAAATGCTTACTGTCCACTTTCACAGAAGGGCCTGCAGATTCCACAGCAGTGTGTGTGTGTGTGTGTGTGTGTATGTTTGTTTGTTTGTTTGTTTGTTTGTTTGTTTGTTTGTGTGTGTGTGTGTGTGTGTGTGTGTGAGTGTGTGTGTGAGGTGGGGTGGTGTGAGGTGGGAGGGGGGTCATGCTGCCCAGAGTGGACAAAGGAGCCAGGCTGCCAACATCTGGATGACTGCGAGTCATTAGCCCACAAACCCTTGTAATGGAACACTATGAAAGGGATTACTCAATCAAAGCGCCCACCAAATGAAAGGGAATCACAACAAAATGTCTCTCGCTGACACACGCTGTGGGAATTTTCTGAACGGCTAAGCAGGGAGATTATTTACTGAGAGAGAGAGAGAGAGAGAGATGTATAATGCAAATGTGTAATATGTTACAGAATGCAGAGCGTGTCACGTCACATGTAGCATATATCTCTCCCTTCCTCTTAAACATCTCTTTAGACTACTCTGAAACCAAACACATTTATACATGGTTAAATCTGTTTCTATAAGCTCCTGGAACATCCAGGGGCTTTATTAATCAGCATTTGGAGCAATGAGTCTTAATCCTGACTTTTTGCTTAACATCAAAACCCATGACATTGTTGTTCTTTTAGAAACTTGGTGTAAGGCAGATATAAACACACACTGTCCCTCAGACTACAAAGAAATTATTCTACCATCTTTGAAAAACAAAAACATCAAACACGGCAGAGATTCAGGGGGTGTTATAATTTGGTTTAGGGAATACCTGTCACCTTATTTATCCATTATAAAAAGAGATCTCACTCGTATATGGTTAAAGTTAAAAAAATGGGGTTATAAGTCAAGATTTCAAGACATATAAGTCAAGACATTTGTACAATCTACACCCCACCCGCAGAGTCACCATACTGTGAAGATGAGTTTTTTAGTAACCTGACAACAGAATGCAGCAATTTCCAGGCTCAGGGGAATGTGCTGCTCTGTGGTGATTTCAATGCCAGAACTGGCCTTGAAAATGAAATAGTTCAAATCAGTGCAAAAGAAAACAAATTTATTTCATCACCGAACTTAGAAATCACAGCAAACCCAAGACACAACCCCGACTCTGTCACCAACAAATATGGTAAGGAGTTAGTGCATCTCTGTCGAGGCCTAGGCCTGTACTTTCTTAATGGTAGGATGAAAGGGGACTCATTAGGCTGGTTCACATACTGCTCAGCTCTTGGGTCTAGTGTGGTTGACTATGCAATTACTGACATGGACCCCTCCTCCATCAACACATTCACTGTAAGACCACAGCTTCCTCTTTTAGATCACTGTCAAATAAATGTATACCTAAAAAGAACTATGCAAATCAAGATAACAGATACTAAGAAACTTTTAAAACTCAAACCAACCTATAAATGGACATCTGACAGTGCATCTGAATTCACCAATGCAGCCAACTCTTCTAAAATGACTAATAAAATTAATACCACATAATTGCACATAAAGCAAACCTCTCAAGAGGTAATTCCAAACCCAAAAATAAAGTCCACAAAGAGCAATGGTTTGATAAGGAGTGTGATATGATGAGGAAAAATCTCAGACAACTATCAAATCAAAAACACAGGCAACCAAACAATCCAGAGATGAGAGAAAATTACTGTAAAAAACTCAAAGAATAAAAGCAAATGATAAAAAAAAGAAAAAAGAATATCTCACATATTGGCATATGTGAACGAGTATGTAGGCCACCTACCCAGACACATTTATAGCAGCAGAATGTACTATGTAGCATTTTAACTGGCAATGTTGTGCAATAAATGCTGTTCTGACATTCTTGGGGGGGGGCTGACCTAAGGAGCTAGGCTAGCATGCAGTAGCCAGAAAAGTTGTGGGTTCAATTTTTGGCTTCCACCATTGTGCATTTGAGCAAGGCACTTAACCCCAAACTCCTCCAGGGACAATAGACTTTGTAATATAATTTAAATATACAAGTCACTTTGGATAATAGTGCTAAATTAATAAATGTAAATGTAAATAAATGTAAATTTAGGTCTGGGAAGTCAGGGAAGATATGTAGGTCTAGTTATGAAACACTGTTTTCCTGATGTGCAAAATTATGAAAAGTCTGGAGGTTTTGCTCAATGTAATACATTTGCAAAAAAATCTATAATACTAACAATAGACACTTGTTTTATAAAACCATGTAACTATTGACCATTAAAAAATAGACCTTAAAAGTGGTTATTTGTAACATGCTAATGTTTTTAAAGCCAAATTGCTATTATGTAAAGACAGGTTGTAATAGCTAAGTGGGAATTTATACTCGAAAGGCAAATGTTATTGAAGACGTCATTAAAGGAATGCATCATGGTCTGAAACATTCGTTAACAATGTAACAATGAGCCTGCTTGTCACTAAAACGAGATTATGAATTGGCAGAGTACCTCTCCACCGTCAGAGATACAAAGCAGAGACAGATTCTTACCAAGTACAGGCTAAGTGACCACAGCCTTGCCATAGAGAAAGGCCGGTACAAAAAATCATGGCTTCCCAAAAAGCAGCGGCTCTGTGGTCACTGTATGACTGGTGAGGTTGAAACAGAGGTGCACTTTCTCCTATACTGTCCAAAGTTTGAACAGATTAGAAAAAGATATTTTTTACAATTCTCAAATAAAATTCCAAATTTTAGCTCCCTTAAAGACTGTGATAAATTGGCCCACCTGCTAGGAGAAGGATTGACTGCTCCGCTGGCTGCAAAATATGTTACAGCTTGTCACGACATGTGACACGACAGTGAGTCACACTTTGCCACAATGCCCGACCTAATGTCTGTAATTAATCCAATGTATTATAATGTGTATGCTGCCTGTGTGTGTGTGTGTGTGTGTGTGTGTGTGTGTGTGGAAAAAGAGAGAGAAAGTGAGGGTATACACACAATTTTCCATGTTACTGTTTCCTGTAATGCTGTTGTAATTGTGCTTTGGCAACACTGTACTTACTTACAGTCATGCTAATAAAGCAACCTTGAATTGAATTGAATTGAATTGAGAGAGAGAGAGTGGTAGGTGGAGGAGGGGTGGGGCAAGAGGGGGGGGGGGGGGGGGGGGTTGGCATGGATCGAAAACAACACAAAACAAAGAAATTAGCAGAATTGAAGGGTCTAATTAATTGCCTAAAACAAACATTTGAAATCCCCCGAATGAGCCAACAAGCAAGGTGAGGTTGCTTTCGCCCGCAACCGCGTTAGCCTCTCACAGCAAGGAGCGAATGACATGAGCTGCTAAATAATTGAATCCGCTACGCTCATCCTAAAATCTCTCCGAAACTGTGGAATAAAGACTCCGTGGATACACTGGAGAGATGAGATCTCATACATGTTTTATTTATTTATTTTCAAATTTCGTTTGGGAAGAGCCTCCATATTGCCTCAGATGCTCACTGCTAATGGGCTTGGATTTCATATTTTCTGAATAAAACTGCAATTTAGAGTCTATAGTGAAGGAAAAGAAGATAGTGTAGGGGGAAAAAGCTTCATAAATGAAATCCGTGTGGAGTGTTTTGTGTAACGTCCCTGGTGATGTATCTGCGGAAGTCACAGCGAACGTTGTTTGTGCCACATCAGCACTCTGGAGGCCATTCCATGGAGAGAGGCCTTGTCGCGTGAGCTTTTGTTTTTTTTCCTTTGACCTGGTTCCAAAATACCAGATGAAGTCACTGGACGTGCGGGGACCTAATTGGGTCGACAGGACGCAGTCCCCCCCCCCCCCCCCCCCCCTCGCTGTGCCCTGTCCGTGGGAGGGCGGGAGGGCCATGGCGGTCAGCCACCTAGTCAGTGGCTGCCACACCAGGGCTGTGAAGGTGCTGTGTGTGGACACACACGCCTGCTAGAGCATCGCAAAGTGTTTCTGTGTGTTTGTGTATGTCTGAGTGTATCTGAGTTAAGTGTGTGTGTGTGTGTGTGTGTGTG
>NC_055979.1:16702480-16709980 GCF_018492685.1 Alosa sapidissima | reverse complement strand
CGAGAAGGCGACTGTTATGATGCACACGGAAAGCTGAGACATGAAACTTTAATGCGGGGATCGATGGGAGTGCGAGGCTGATCGTTCGTCTTCATCTGGATGATGGGTGAAGAATGGGGTGTCAGGGGAGCCGAGAGGTGAGGAGTCTGCACTGAGATAGAGGAAGATGCCACGAATACACACACACACACACACACACACACACACACACACACAGATAGAGAGAAAGACAGACAGAGAGGTCCATGCACTCACACAAACACATTATGCACACACAATCAAACTGACTGTGTTCACACAGATATAATAATATACATACACAAACCTACATTCACACATACACACACGCGTACATAAATGCCTCCTCCTTCATTGACCGCTGGTAGCCTTGTTTCTCTCACGCCTCTCTATCAAGCTGTCTGTCTTTCTTTCTTTCTTTCTTTCTTTCTTTCTTTTCATTCTCTTCTCTCTTTTCTTCCCTCCTCGTTTCCCTGAGCTGTGGAACAATGAGCTCCTAGAGCTCGTTTGGTTAATACCGGTGAGAGCATGAATGGCACATTATGCTCTTAAATGGACACTGACCCACAGGTGACACCTATTGTGCGGGTCTGGGAAAACTGGGGGTTTTCTTTCTCCTCCCTCAGAAGTTCAGCCGCTCGTGGAACTGTCACAAGCAGTGCCAGCGGGGCCCGCCCGCAGTCGCTCCCGCATCTCAGATCTCGTCTACCGAGGGCGACACCACACAGGGGAGGGAAGAAGAAAGTATGGATGCAGAGGAAGGGGGAGAGAGGGAGAGAGAAAGGGAGGGAGGGAGGGAGAGAGAAAGGGAGGGAGAAAGGGAGGGAGGGAGGGAGGGAGGGAGGGAGAGAAAGGGAGGGAGGGGAGGGAGGGAGAGAGAAATGGAGGGAGAGAGAAAGGGAGGGAGGGAGGGAGAGAGAGAGAAAGGGAGGGAGGGAGAGAGGGAGAGGGCACACACAGGGCAAAGAAGAGAGCGTTATTAGAGAAGAGATTGTGGGGACAAGGAGGGGAATCATTTGAGTGGTTTGCTGTGCGGGTGATACCATTCTGGATCTATCTGAGCCAGTTTCCATGCGATGCATTGAATTCTAAATACTGTTTGAAATCCGTTGCGGAGAGACAGGGTTTATTTGTGTCTTTTATTTGCAGGGGGAAGTTTATTGTAGAGTCTAATTTTATTAGGGAATAATTGGTTGGGGAATGCTACGTTACCTTTCTTGTATTTGTTTTGTGCCATTAATGTAATTAAATTGAGTTTTCCCAAACATGTTCATTTCACAGATTCATTGAGTTCAAACAGGTCCATTTATTTCTCAAGACGTCAATTACTTTCATGAAATAAATCATTTTGTATATATAGGGGCCTTGTGAAGGCATCCACCACTGCACAGAGCCTAATAAGCCATCAACACAAAACACAACAGAGAGAGTGCTACTTATAATTTGTCTTTCAATTTGCTTTTGTGATTATTTCTCTCTACAAGAGACACTCTGTGAGCGAAATAGCTAAACACCCATCTGCCTTTTTTATAGCCATTTCACATGAAATGGAAACCTATCAGATAACTGTATCCTGAATTTGCTCCTTCAAAAAAATGAGTTTGTTATTTTTTGAGTGTTAACAAAAGCCCACTGAATTGTGATTAAATAAAAACATCGTTTTCTTCTTTTTTTGGGGATGAACTATATTCATCCTTAAGCTTTCCAGAGCAGAAAGGAATTATTATGAGAAATAGGTTGTCTCCCTTGGGACCGTGGGAATCCATCTGCCATAGAAACCCCTTGAGCTGCTCTTTGAACAGTCAACAGCCAGGCGATATACATTGAGTGACTCTCTTTCCGCCACTATCAGCAGCCATCTTTCTCCCCTCCCACTGAGATGAGAGCGTTTTTCCTCCCATTTCTTCTCCCTCTTGTCATCCCAGCGCTTTCCCCCAAGGGAATCCATCATCCTCTCGGGCAATGGAGCTCATCCCTCCTGCTCTCCAGTCTTTTTAAGAGCCCAGTTAGGACGTTGTTTGGAGATGCCCTCCCAGCGCAGGCCAAGGTGACAGTGGGAAGGTGGAGGATGCATGGAGACACTCTGGCATTTCTGCAGGTTGTGCAAACCGATAATACACTCCATGAAATGATAATAATCAGTGGATTGTTGAGTGGTTGCTTACCTCAGTGATTTTTTGCCATGCCAGTGTTTTGTGTGTGTGTGTGTGTGTGTGTGTGTGAGTGTGTGTGTGTGTGTGTGTGTTTTACGGTTTAAGAGCACTTGCCCCTTTTTAAGGATGGAAGACCTTACAAAATATTTTTTGTGCAATATATAGTATTTGTTATACATGTAATATATTTGTCTCATAAATATTTGTCATTTTGGCACATTCCGCTGAACCGTATGACTTTATTTGCTTAATGAAAAGCCTGTTGATCGCAGAACTAAGGCACTTCTGTGTTTATTGGACACAAGTTGGTTTTTTGAGGTTTTATGGCCCCTCGTTATTTATTCCACATCTGGCTGAAGTCATTAGTTTAAGTGATGGAATATATTCAGGTTGATTTAAGTAATTGATTTCCTTTTAATAGTAAGGTAACACTCGACTCGGCGGACTGGGGCTGCTGGTTGGAGCCAACCAGTTTGTCCCCGGGGAAATGATCAGGTGTTTTTTATTTGTGGTTTAAATCAGCACCTGCTCTTAATGACACTCACTTATGTGAATAATCACTTCAATTAAGTTAATTAAAAGCTCAGCCTGAGTGGAGAGGAGAGCTGTGGCCCCCTGAAGTGCTGCTGAAAGCAGGTCATGCTATTGTCATTTTTGGTATGTTGATGCTGTTCACAATAGGACAATGGACAAGAACAGAAATGAAAACGTTGCAGTCATTGTTGTGTGTTAATTGATGATCATGATGGTGGGGGTATTCCAAGTACGTGGTTTAGTGACAAACCTAGGTAAGTTTAGAGTAAGTGGTAAACCTCCTACAACAAGAGCCATATGGCATTGTTTTGTTAGGAGAATGAAGCCATGCAGCTCTTCTAATAGAATGTTTACCACTGAGTTAACTTACCCAGGTTTGTCACCACATACTTGGAATACCCTCGATAAGGTACAGGATTGTTATATTGAATTGGAATGCTTATGCGATAAAGTTACTTTGCTTCAAGCTGTGGCCGCATTACCGTGCACCTGGAATGTGCATTATTTGTCTGATACCCGAACGCTGTGTCGTCTATTATCCCTTACATACAAGAAATGCTCTGAATAGGGTGGCTCATTAAAGGAACACCAGGCAAGCCTGATGCTTTTTTCTCTATGAAACTCCCCCTCGCTCGGTCTGAAGCTCTTTTCCTTTTCTTTGCGTCTTCTGTCAAGGGTTTTTTTCAAGGGTGCTTTTTCCATTATATATATTTCCATTATACACATGTTTGCAACAATCTCTAGTGTTTCGTTAGCCTGCCTGTTTTGGTCGGCGGGTAGGATACACTGAACTTGCAAGCGGGATATTCTTCCTACAGGCAGTAGGGGCGGGCGAGAGAGTCTTCATTCGCCCTGTAACGAGTCATTTAACCATATACCGACTTACGAAGATGAGTAATTGACACGAAAACGTTGCCTGGTGTCCCTTTAACAGTAGAAAATAGTCTACACTGCACTGCATGAACAGCTTGAATGTAAATTTTACCATATGCACAATTGCACATAGTTTTCTTTGATGGCTCCTATTCTACAACCCTCTCAG
Organism: Alosa sapidissima; assembly: GCF_018492685.1. Lineage (NCBI taxonomy): Eukaryota > Metazoa > Chordata > Actinopteri > Clupeiformes > Clupeidae > Alosa > Alosa sapidissima. The sequence goes on along the minus strand of NC_055979.1, from coordinate 16,706,233 downwards.
TTTCATACCACTGAGAGGTGATCAGTGGTTGGCCCTGATGGAAACCATCACTGCGGTTGAGTACCAATGTGTGTTGTGCTATTTACATCAGATTGCCTGATGCTTTGGTGTAGCGGTTACAAGATGTGGTCACGACTCCAGAGACCTGGACTCTTCAGCGGTCAGGGGTGAGTGCATTCGTCCAGATAGTGCCTGACTCTCTGATGGATCCCCTTCTGATGTAGAGCCAGTCCGAAGCTCATTTTGTTTTGGTTTGAAATGTGCTCAAAGGCATATCTGGATGTGGACATGTGTCCCGTAAGGGTTTACGTAAGCCAGGCTTCGCTGCTGCTGACTGAACAGCCTGGACGACATTAAAGACATATTTCCCCTCTGAGTTTCTTGGCGCACCGCAACCTTTCACCACTCACAAGCTCAGACTCAGGGATTGGGTCTGCAGCATGTCAGTCAAAAAATAAGACAGCTGAAGGGTTGGGACACACATGGAAGTGGGAGGGGAGATAGGATCAGAGACATCAGTCATCATCATCACCCACTTATGCAAGCTTGACTGGCAGATTTTTTGGCTTTTTTTTTCATATCTCCATTTCCATGTCTGCATTTGTGTTTATTATGGAAATGTCTGTTGGTTGTCTACAGAGAAATTGTTTTCTGCCTAATTCGAGGACATTAATGAAAATGTCCTGTGTCTATTTTAATACGAGCACAGAAACAAGGAACGCGCAAGCACACAAGCCAACAAGGAAAACAAATACATTCTAAAAACAAAAACAAATGCACAGAATTTCCCAGACATGACCATTAACTGACTAATACTGAACTTAGTTGCGAGACTGAAAGCCGCTTAACCCCATAGTCCTGGTATGAAGGTGGTGGTGGCGGGTGGCGGTGGTGGTTGTGGTGGTGGTGGTGGTGGTGGTGGTTGTGGTGGTGGTGATAGTGGTGGAGGTGGTGGTTGTGGTGGTGGTGGTGGTGGTGGCGGGTGGTGGTGGTGGTGGTGGCGGTGGTGGTGGTTGTGGCGGTGGTGGTTGTGGTGGTGGTGGTGGCGATAGTGGTGGTGGTGGTGGTGGTTGTGGTGGTGGTGGTTGTGGTGGTGGTTGTGGTGGTGGTGGTGGCGGTTGTGGTGGTGGCGGTGGTGGTGGTGGTGGTGGAAATGAGGGCAATGGGGACATTGTTGGTGTCTCATACATGCGGGTTAACAAGGAATAATGAAATGTAAGCGGAGAGGGAGCGAGGTGGAGCACCGAGAGTAGAGGCTAGCGCTCCCGGAGCCTCTCCGCGCCCCCTGTATTATTTATGAAAGTGCTGACAATAGAAGAGCGGCCAGGCCAAGGCTGAGGGGGGATCCTCAGAGGCCCAATGAGTCTGTGTGTGTGAGAGAGGGAAGAGTGAGAGGAAAAGAGAGAGAGGGGAGGGGGGGTGAAGGAGAGAGAGAGAGAGATGAGAGGGGGGGGGTGAAGGAGAGAGAGAGAGAGGAGGGGGGGGGTGAAGGAGGGCGAGAGGGGGAGAGAGAGAGGGAGAGAAAAGGAAGGAGAGAAAGAGAGAAATATAGAGACGGGGGAGAGAGAGGGAGAGGGAGAGAAAAGGAAGGAGAGAAAGAGAGAGAGAGAGAGAGAGAGAGAGAGAGAGAGAGAGAGAGAGAGAGAGAGAGAGAGAGAGAGAGAGAGAGAGAGAGAGAGAGAGAGAGAGAGAGAGTGGGTCAGACTGACCCTCCATGTTAAGATTTTAATGATGGTCAGATGGACCCGGGCCATTTCCTCGCCTGCATCAGCAGGAATGGGCAGTGGTGACCGGCCTGAAAGGCTCAAAGCTTGCTTACTGTCCGATGGCCCCAACTGTATGTCTGCCTGTCTATCTGTCTGTCTCTGGCTGGCTTTGCCACGGCAAACTTTTCTGTCTGTCTGTTGTTAAGTCTCACCCCTGCCATTCTCTCTGCCTCCCTGTCTCTCTCCTTTTCTCTTTCTCCCTCTTTCATTTCTATGCCTCCATCTCTCACCTCTACTCCCCTTCTCCCTTGACTTCTGCACTTCCCTATGTCACTCTCCTTTTCTCTCTCACTGCCATCACTCACCCCCTCTTTCCTCATCCCCCTCTCAACCTCTGTCACCCCTTCTCTCCACCTATCAAGCTTTCCCCACCAGCGTCTCCCACTGCCAGCCCTCTCCACTCACCCAACCTCCACCTCCTCCACCTCTGCCCTTTGTCAGTCACCTGAATCGTCCCGTGTCGCGTCCCTTCGTCCCCGCCTTGCCTCCCCTTCCCCTCGGCTGCGTCCTTGCCGGGGTCCTGGCTGCTGATAGCGCGCCCCGCTCCGCTCTGCTCGCTAGTTCCCTTTTCTGCCTTGGCTTATCCTCGGCGGCTGCTGGGGGTTTGGATCCAGTGACATGGCTCTGGTCCTGGGCCAGACGGGACCGGGGGGATGTGGGGAGAGGGGGAGTTGGAAGGGGGGGGGGGCAGGTATTCCTGGGGCCTGGCCACTCTTAGATTAGCCCGGGGACCTGTGGCAAAGACGTTGGGCGGCCCTTGTCAGCACAAGGAGGATCTGTTTAGGGCAGATAAGACGCGTAACACTTCAAAGACACTTTTTAACCCCACCGAGAGAGCCAGGCCCTCGATGTGCACGGCCATATTTTTGTTTGTGCACTCTTCATTTTAATTGGTATTTATTTATATATTTATTTATGTATGCTTCCCCTCTTTGGTCTCTCTCTCTCTTTCTCTCTCTCTCTCTCTCTCTCTCTCTCTCTCTCTTCTTCTCCCCCAACTCTCAGCCTGCCTTTTTAACTTGAGTGTGATTTTTCCCAGCTACAGATCTTAGTGTGTGCCATTCCTAGGAGTCTTTTATGCTTCTTTGTGATTCACTCATTTAAATATTTCATGTGTTGTATGTTTAAACAGTACTTGTTACATAACCTATTTGCATATTTTTGCCTCTCTGCGTATCACTGGATTGGCGTGATGTTGTGAGTTTAGTAAAAGATACAGCACGAACACATGGTGGAGATAATGTACGGATTATCCTCAGACTAAAGTACCTCTTTGCTATCCAGAAACAAGTGTTTGTGAAACCTAATAGCATCCTGAATCCGAAGAGGTTGGAAATTTTCTCTTTGACACTCTAAGTAGCTGAGCATTCTGTTTGGACTTGTAGCACTTCTTAATTGAATCTAATATTGATCTGCATCAATTGATGTTGCCCTGGTTACAAGCCCAAGTCGAACCCCTCGGCCTGTTTTGCTTACACCGATGAAAGAGGCACTTGTAATTGACGAGGAACCCCCCTCCTCCCCCAGGTTGTTGCTAGTGTGAGGTTGTGAATTTGTGTCTCACCTTTGTGTTGTGTTCAGAGCTCTTCAGAGCCCCGGTCATTTACCCTGTTTTTGCTGGTATCACAGAGGCCTACATTTCTCTCTCTCTTTGTTCTTTGTTCACTGTCATATCATCATAGCAGATCTTCAACACTCATCTTTTTTGTGTTGTTTGTAGTCTTCTCTTCTTTTTTGGGGCAGCCGTGGCCCACTGGTTAGCGCTTCAGACTTGTAACTGGGGGGTTGCCGGTTCGAACCCCCACCGGTAGGCACGGCTGAAGTGCCCTTGAGCAAGGCACCTAACTCCTCACTGCTCCTCGAGCGCAGCTCACTACGCTGCGATTAGTGTGTGCTTCACCTCACTGTGTGTTCACTGTGTGCTGAGTGTGTTTCACTAATTCACAGATTGGGATAAATGCAGAGACCAAATTTCCCCGGGATCAAA
>NC_055979.1:16694980-16697480 GCF_018492685.1 Alosa sapidissima | reverse complement strand
GGTGAGGGTGGGGGCAAAAAAAGGAAAAAAAAAAAGATTGATATCATCATTTGCCAGCGTGAGAAACTAGAAGCCTCCGTCTAGCAAAAAAATATGGTTCTGTTTCTTTGAATGGGGGGAAGGAAATGCAACAGTAACAGAGAAGATTCATGTCATCATTAGGCAGCCGGCACAGTTTTGTAATTGGTTTGAATGTGCATAGAGGATCGGACATTCTCTAGGCCCCATTAGGGTCAGTTGGGCTGCAATTAATGGCGAATCGCTGTGGAAGCTCTTGGAAGTGTTGCATGCTGGGGGATCTGAGTCGGACTCCGACTCGGTGAGACAAGTGCCACTGGTGCTCATGTGTCCTCGGCAGAGTCGCGTCTTGCGTGGTTTTGTCAGCCGGGCGACGGAAGCTGACAGAGCGGGCGGCATACACAGAGCCCGGGTCAGCTCTGTGGTGACAGTGGTGTCGCTTTTAGTGTATGTGTTTTGCTTGAAATGAAAATAAGCCAAAAAAAAAGCGAAACAAAGCATAACAAAACATAAGAAAAAAAGAACACAGTGTTGTGCTGAACCAAATTGACGTGTGAGCGGGACCTCTGCGCTGGAGTGTGAGCTCAGACATGGCACCTCTCTGCCACGTACTCTCTCTTCCACATTGTTCTCCCCCAAATGCGTCTGTGTTGTGTCAAGCTGCACCGCTGTTTCTTACGCACAAATACATGTTCTGCACACACACACAAACACACACACTCTCACACACAAACACACACACTCTCACACGTACTCTCTCTCTCACACATGCACACACGCACACACACACACACTCTCACACACAAACACACACACTCTCACACGTACTCTCTCTCTCACACATGCACACACGCACACACACACACACACACACACACACACACACACACACACACACACACACACACTCACACACACACAAACACATACACTCACACGTACTCTCACACGTACTCTCTCTCACACACACACACACACTCACACTCACACTCATTTACACACAAACACACACACACGCGCTTTGCACACCTTTAGCAACTTTTTTTAATCAATTCTTCACTATAACACAATGACAACCCAGCCTAGATTTTGGTGGGGAAAGACTCTTATTTAGAGAGCATATGCTCAGCTATGGATTTTTCTGCACAACGGATCATTCATCTTACTTTATTAATAGTGGCTTTGTGGCCCTTCCTAACAAAGCATTCAGTGATACAGGGGAATAATTGCAAATTAAACTAACCTGTGGAGTACTCTCCACTGGCCTTGATGGGAATTTATTAGGGCCTAATTGTTTCTTGACATCAAGCGGATATACTGGGAAAGGGCCAAGGAACCTGCCTTTTGAGTTCCCTCCGTCCACTACCCGTTTTCAACCCCGAGCATGTCACAAATTATAAATTGCCCTGCCACGCAAGATTAATATTGCTCCTCAGGGTTTGGAAGCGAGTGTCTCGCGCAGGGAAAATTAATAAATGGAGGCTTTGTATGAGTTTGGGATTGACTTCAAGGAAGGCCCCTGTTTTTTAAAATAATATTAAAATAAATGGGGAGGTCCTCCACTAGTACTGCGAGAAAATTCATTCTGTAATCTCCAAGTTTCAGGGCCAGAGACTCAAGCAGTGGCATTTTTAGATGCCGTTAAGTCAGTGTGTCTTTGCCATGGAGTCTGCGGCCCGTCTGGTATTTTTCTCATGCTGAAAGTCCATTCCCTCTCCATCACTCTTGGACTGCCACTTCAGCGCCGAGACTTTCCCAGAGCGATTTTGTTCCAATCTGTCTGGTTTTAACCGCCATATGCAGTATGTGTGCTGCACATTTGTAAATGCCTGTCCCTGGTTGTAGATAATGCTCCTCCCACTAGCATGTGCTGCTGCCTATGCAGTGTAGACAACAAGAAAAACAACAAACAGCCGTTGTTTGCTATCAGCATTGAGTGGGTAGCAAAAAGGAATGGCATAGCTTTATTTTGGAAGAAGATCAGGATCTTGGATGAAATGTGTGTTCTCGATTTTTCATCTAATTTAAGTTATTATGCTACCCTCAAATATAAGCATGGAATGTGTATCTAGCTTTTCCTGTGAACTCCAGTGTGGGGTATTTGCAGGGATTAATTAGTAGTGCACTGTGTGCGTGTGTGTGTGTGTGTGTGTGTGTGTGTGTGTGTGTGTGTGTGTGTGTGTGTGTGTGTGTGTGTGTGTGTGTGTGTGTGTGTGTGTGTGTGGAAGAGGATGATTGATAAGGAAAAGCTCACAGCACAGAAATGAAAGGATAGAAGGATAGAGTGGAGCTAGCGAAAGAGAAGCACAGAAAGACACAGTGAGAGGGCACTGGAACAAAGGCTGTATTTGGGCAGCACCAGGCCTACACACCCTCCTCTCTCTCTCTCTCTCTCTCTCTCTCTCTCTCTCTCTCTCTCTCTCTCTCTCTCTCTCTCTCTCTCTTTTACTCTCCCCCCTTTTTCCTCTTTCCCTTTCTCTCT
>NC_055979.1:16667480-16689980 GCF_018492685.1 Alosa sapidissima | reverse complement strand
AGAAGCTGGAGAGTCACGCTCGGGGCAGCAGCGACGCCGGCGGCGGCGGTTGTAGTGGGCAGTGGCGGTGATGGAAAAATGGGGGTGGTTGTGTCGGGGCGACGGCGGACGGCGATGGCGTTGGCAGCAGCGACGACAGGAAGATGGGCAACGGGGGAGAAAGCTGTACCTGATGCCAGTTTCCCCTGCGGGCACACATCCGCACAAACACTCACACAATCAGACACACACACAAACACACACACACACACACACACACACACACACACGCATACCACCACCTCTCCAGTTGGCACGTAGCGGGCAGAGAAATTGCATCCGTGTATCTTTTGATAGCCGAGAGATTGGGGAGCGACGAGTTTACCCATGTTCCTCGCGCCAGCCACGATTGTTTGAGGAGCGGCGGGAAGGTCAAGACAGACAGTTTGCTGATGAAAGTATCGCTCAGGGGAATTTTCTCTCCCTCCTCCACCCTCACCCCCACCCTTCCATCTCCTTCTCCTTCTCAAGCCATGAAGTCCTGTTGGCGGAGGGTCCAAAATGTCAACTGGCAAATTTAGTCTGAAAGCGATAACTTGGAACATAATGTGAGAGAAACGTCTCGGGCTGGAGACGCGGGGAATACATAAACTCGGCTATTAGCCCATCGCAAACGGAGGGGAGGAGGAGGAGGAGGAGGAGGAAGAGCAAGGAGAAGACAGAGGGAGACTGCTGTTTCTGCTCAAAGTCAAAAGCTCCAACGTAGCGTAGCGCGGCGGCTAGCATCGTGGCAGCTCTCCGCTCCGACTGTAATCTGCAGAGATTAATTGAACATGATATCTGTTTCAATGCTCTGATTTCCACCTCATGGCGCATGGAGATGGGGCAACACTCTGTGCGCATCCACAAATCAATTCAGCTTTTTGATTGGATGTATTCCTTGTGATGCAAGTCTCTAGCTGTGCACCTGCAGGAGATGTTCTGACTGAAAAGGTCCTTGGCTGGTGCAGTGTGTGTGTGTGTGTGTGTGTGTGTGTGTGTGTGTGTGTGTGTGTGTGTGTGTGTGTGTGTGTGTGTGTGTGCGTGTGTGCGTGTGTGTGTTGGGGAGACGGGGTTCTTTTTCTCCATCTGGTCAGTCGATTGTTCTGAAGGATACTGTTGGATGCTCTGAGAGTGTGTCTGTTGGGCTTCTTTCTTGGATCTATACATCACGATCCACCACCCTCCAACCCCCACTCTGTCCCTCACCTCCTCTCCATCTCTCTTTCACACTCTCACTTCCTCCCTGGCTTCAGTAAATAACAAACAGAGAGTCATAGTTCGCTCAGTTGATGAATGCAGCACTCCAAAAACATGCAGCAGATAAAGTCAAGGCCACTGTCTCCATCACTGGACCCCAGAGCTTCCAGAGCTTCCAGGCCTCACCATGGGAACCCACCCTCCTCCCTCTCCCTCTTTCTCCCTCATCCTCCCCTCCCCTTGGCCCCTATAGGCTCATAGGTGTCCCCTCAGGGTCACAGTTAGGCAGTTAGACAAGCGAAAGGCAGCAAAGAGTGGGATCGGGGAGCAGAACTCAAATAGCACCATAGGGGGCTAATAGCTCTGCCTCGTCTGTTCTTTACTGCAAACATGCCACTCTTCAGCTACCCACGATGCACCATCACAGCTGTATTGTCATAATCGTATGGGCTCCAAGGACATATATCATCTGGAACAAGAGAGGAGGGGGGAGAGAACAGCTCCCATGGGTGCTGCTGTTTGCATCTCTGTGCCTCTTGCTGCACCAGATGTTCACAAAAGTATGTAAGAAAAAAATAAAGTATGTATTTATTTTATTTTATTACACTGTATGTACAGTACACATATAAATGAATACAGAGAGACAATAACCATTAGAAATCATATTAGAGTTTGTCTAGTGATCCGCTTCAGGCCATAAACTGCAATTAAATGCAAAATAAAATATTTATCTGCCAAACCTTTTGCAGAGTGGAAGGAATCCAAATGCAGCACTTAAGGCCCCATTAACCCTTAGAAACGGTGAGCCGCGAATAGTTTGTGTGTGTCTGGTAGGGTGCGTGATGGTGTGAATGGAAAGAGAAAAAAGAGAAAAAAGGAAAATAAAAAAGAAAAGCAAGTGTGTCTGCAAGCTTCATTTACTGCCGGACAATTGGTGTACACACATCCGTGGGTGGTATTATTCTCAGTTAACTGACATCAGAGAGGCTCTGTACCATAGACAAATGGGTGTATTAAGAGCAGACGTCGGCCTAATAGGATTGATCCATTCTCCGGGGGTGATCAATGTTCAATTTGATGCTACCTGACCTGAGAAGTTCATCACTGCTGGTGACCTTTACTTTGCTTCTCCTGTTTAATTCTTGCCTCACTTCAGCAATCATGGGCCAGGCCTGCAAAATCAGCCCCGACTGAAGGATGGACTCAAGGAGGGAGGTGTGTGTGGTTATTGTGTGTGTGTGTGTGTGTGTGTGTGTGTGTGTGTGTGTAGCTCTCAACTGTAGGTGGAAGTGTGTGTGTGTGCGTGTGTGCGCGCGCGTGTGTGTGTGTGTGTGTGTGTGTGTGTGTGTTTGCGTGTGTGTGTGTGTGTGTGTGTGTGTGTGTGTGTGTGTGTGTGTGTGTGTTTGTGTGTTTGTGTGTGTGTGTGTGTGTGTGTGTGTGTGTGTGTGTGTTTGCGTGTATGTGTGTGTGTGTGTGTGTGTGTGTGTGTGTGTGTTTGCGTGTGTGTGTGTGTGTGTGTGTGTGTGTGTGTGTGTGTGTGTGTTTAGCCCTCAACTAGGTGGAAATGTGACTGGGGGAAAAATTGCAGGCCGTAGAAGAATGTGTTTATGATGCAGAGGAGAGACGTGAGGAGGGACAACAATCTAGTGATTGCAACAGCAGGCCTCTCATGTGCACACATTGCATTTCAGGCACGTACATGATACCGCAAATCTGTTTTCTGTGCCACACTGTGTTTTTTTCTCCTACTTTCTATAGTCTGTTTGTGTGCACTGCTGACCACCCAACGATTTGAATGAATTTCTCAAACTCATGCAGATTGAGACAAATGTGTTTTCAGAATCATAAAGCGGAATTGTGTCCTGCCACCCCAGTCATAGATAATGGCTCAAATATGCAAGTGGTTACATGTCAAAGTAAATGGACTCTTTTGGATTGTAGCCTCTGACAATACTGAAAGACAAGGATGCAAAATATCCACAAGGAACTGCATTCTATTACGATGTCTTGTTTAGAGATTGTGTATCACCTACCCGGCTACCATCCACAGCATGCTCTGTGAAAGCACTGATTTAGAAACTGGCACGGTGGGTTGAGTCTAATGTAGTCTAACATTCTTTGACCAGGAAAAGATCTGTAATTGAATTACAGTAATTAGACTTCGAGAACCAGATGCACTGTAGAGTCGTCCAGTCATTCAGAGTCCATATTTTCAGTCCTTCGAACAGTTGAGCACCGAACAGCCCAGCAGCTTTTAGTCTAATGAAACATGAAAATAGTGACAATGTAGTTCCGTCTCCTGGGAGAGCTCTGCCAGACTGCAGGGACACCAGCGTCACAGCTACCCCCCGCCCTCCACCGCACCCCCCTAGCCCCCTCCCCGTAATGACTGATCCATCAACAAGTTTCTTTCGTCCATCTGCTTGATGATCACTCGCTGATTGATTAAACGGGTCTGAGCTGATGCCTTCTGCTCGACCCCTGTTAAATGTGTCAATTAGAATTACGTCCTAGTTCAAAGGCCGCCGGGGGGAAAGGTGAAGTTTAACGCTGCCAGCTGTGTGTTGGAATCCAAGGTCGTCCGCCCGAATGCACGTTCATTTATGCCCAACATATGTTGGCTCCAGCTATCTCAGGAGGAGTGTGGAGAAGAAGGGGCGGGGGGCTTTATGAGTATGGATGCGAGCAGGCCACTGCTCGCTGGGTTTATTTCCATGCCATTAACATATTTGGCTCCATGCGGCCCATGCCTTTTAATGATTTCTTTGACAGCTTTTGGGCTTCCCTCGCCTGGTGTTCAGTAAGCAGCAGCGAGAGGTAACCACTGGCTCGCAGAGTAACATCTGTCTCTCGCACTTCTCTGGCATGGGGCATTGTGTGTGTGTGTGTGTGTGTGTGTGTGTGTGTGTGTGTGTGTGTGTGTGTGTGTGTGTGTGTGTGTGTTACAATAGTATTGTGATTGAGTATTCACAAAATAAGAGAGAGAGAAAGGGAGTGAAGGACACAGAAACAGGAAGCACAGTCAGGGTACAGTAGATGGATCTTGGCTTCACATACTCACACATAGCATCCCCCCAGCACACACACACACACACACACAGACACACACCGACACACACACACACACACACACACACACATACGCACACATGTACACACACACACGCACACACACATGTACACACACACACACACACACACACACACACACACACACACACACACACACACACACAAACACACACTCTTTACAGAGCTCTCCAGTATCATTCTCTGCTGTGCGGCGTTGCTGTTGCTGAGGCTGAGAGCCCTCCCGCCTGGAGAGGACTTAAGGCCTGGCCGACTCCCATTAATCTTCAGCTGGGGACCTGGATGCTCGGCCCACACGGTGTCTGTGAGAGATTGCCTCATCCAACGGGGTGGGGTAGGGTGGGTGGGGGGGCAAGACAGTACAGACCCCTTCCCCTCCAGCCACATCTCCTTTGGGTTTCCTGGCCCTTTCGTTGGCTGTAGTCAGGTAGGGGGAAGAGAGATGTGTGTGTGTGTGTGCGTATGTGTGTGTGTGTGTGTGCGTGTGTGTGTGTGTGGGGGGGGGGGGGGGGGGTATGTAGAGCCAGGATGCAGGGCAGAGACTCAAAGCACCGGAGCTCATTTGAGCCAGAGCTGATGAGAAACTCTGTGTGGGTGCCCAAGGCCTGGGGGGTCACGGTTAATGACTTCTATGAAACAGATATTTTCTGGGCCGCTTCTTCTTCTAAAAAAAAAAGATGTCTCGATCCTCAGTCGATTCAACATTCCTGCTGTGAGCTCAGTCACAGACTTCCGTCGCTTATCTCAAGTGTGTAAAAATAAGATCGAGCAACCGCTATTTGTTCCCCCTTGCATAAACATTACTAGTTGCATAGCAACTGCTTGTTGTTGACACACGGTGGGGTGTATAGCTTTTAGAGGAGGGATGGCAGTGAAATCCTTTGATCATTAAAAATACATGCTAAGCCATGCACCATGCGACTATATTTACGAAACAATAAAGCACACAACAGGTGAATACATCTGTGTTGTCTTAATGGAGTGGAACATGGGACTTGTGCAGTGGAGTTTGTCGCAGATGAAGCAGACAGTACTTGTCCTATTTTCCTCTCCATGCGTTTGCTCATTTCCATACATTTGTCATAATGTGAATCTCCAACGAGAAGCCTAAGCACTACTGGAACAAGATGCATTATTTAAAAATCGCACAGATGAGGCATCCTCCGACAGTTGATAGCACAATACAAATTCAATTCTAACCAATCCAAACCCACACAATGGCGGCATATCCCGTTTTTAAATCAGCATGCTAATTATATTAGCACGAACGTTAATGTTTCACCCTGCGAAAGCCTGTCAGTGGTAACACGCCTTTTGAGCTCAGACTGCAGCAGTTATTGATGCAGTGGGATAGTTCCTGGGTTGGGGCTCTAAATCCACACTGCGATCCTCACTCATGTGCCATTGGTGCCAGGATTGGACTAACATCCTGTAGTATACAGTGGAATAGTTCTTTGCATTTGTGCTCATTCACCAGTGGAATTGGGAGAAATAGGATGATGCAAAATAGCATATGCAAAAATTGCCCCCAAAAAAGATAGGAGTTAAAATATCTGGGAAGAGTGCAACAAGAGTTTCATTCTTCAAGTTTTTCTTCTCTTTGTGGCAGCATTTTTAATGTAGCAATCCCCACAGCTAGACAGAGGAGGGAGAGAGAGAGCGAGAGAGAGATACAGTTGGTGTTAATTATTAAAAAGACTGCAGCAGACAGCGGAATGTGTAACATTTCTTTCAAGATCTCCACAGCCCCATCTCCACAAACCCACCCACCCACCCCCTCCCAGCACACACACACACACACACACACACACACACACACACACACACACACACACACACACACACACACACGCACACACACACACATACACACACACATGCTCACATGGCTCTCCTCCTCCACCCGAGTTGAACACACAGGCACCGCACTGCTGCCCTGGTAAACAGCACGGTCTGTTGCAGCCATTTGCCTCCCACTGCTCTCTCTCTCTCTCTCTCTCTCTCTCTCTCTCTCTCTCTCTCTCTCTCTCTCTCTCGCTCACCAATAACCAGCCCTCACCAAAAACACACCACCCTGGGACTCGAGCAGGCTCACAGAAGCCCCACTAATGCTCCACTCTGCTGAGGTGGAGAGAGCTGAAACTGGGCTGGAGGTTGGGAGTGAGGGTTAGGATGGGGTTATGGTGGTGGTGCAGGTGGAGGGTGGGATGGTTAGAGGAGGATACAGAGAAAAGCCAGTTGGGAGGGGAAAGATAGTGCCCCACCACAGCAGCATGAGAGAGAGCTCGCCCGAACTTGAGGCGCAGATATGTCAGAGCAAGGTTAATGTCAGGAGCAAGCAGCAGAAGAGAAACAGCTCTCACACAATTTTTCTTTAAGCGGAAAAAAAGAGAGGCTTGTTGAAATCGTATTCAAGGGCTCTTATGGCTCCCATTTTGACCGTCCTTTGGCTAACAACTGTACAGCAATTTTTCAGCCTTGGAGAAAAACGTTTTAGCAACACAAATAGCACACACACTTTTTTTTGTTCATCTAAAAATGGTCCTGTCTCTGGATGCAGGTGTAAAACATTCAACTTTTTTAAGAAAGTTAGCAAGGCACTGGGGAGTGTAGAACTGTTTGTTCTTGCCACACCATAGCCACCCAGCCCAAACCCCTCTCTGTGCACACACACACACACACACACACACACACACACACACACACACACACACACACACACACACACACACACAACACAAGCCCACCTTCCTTTCCCCACTCAATCTCCCAGCCTCCCGACAGAGAAACACATGCGAGTCAGTCAGCTTAACAAATGGAAGAGGAACTCGTAATTGATTTTGCTTGTGAGCTAATTCAGCCGAGCCCGCTTCCGCCAAAAGCCTTCCATTTAGTGTTTTCCATACTCCAGATAGCAACAGGGCATGCTCCAAAAATAATCATTCGCTCAATATTCTCAGCGTGCATTCACTATTCCTAATCAGCCTAGAGCTTGTAGTTTACACTATTCTCTCCCCCCAAAAAAGCATATTAGAGACGATACACTACATTACTTCCCAGTGTGTTTGTGTGTGTGTTTGTGTGTGTGTGTGTGTGTGCACGTGGCAGGGGGATGGAAAGGAAAGAGGAAGTGGAACCTTTGCTAATGATGTTTGAAGACATGTCATTTTCGTAAGGAGAATTAATGTTGGGGAAGGCGGAAGGGGGTTGATGAAGACACAGTCAATCTTTCCACTTAGCACTGGAACATTCCATAGTAGCCATCTCCTCTTGAATTATCCCCATTTTAACCTCCACTTCCTCTTGTTCCTGCATACTGTAGGCATAAATGCGTATTTTACTGGATCCATGCATTGACGTGCATTGGACATGTACCGTGTTTCAGTTGAACACAGTTTTAGTATGGGGATATTAAAAAAAGCTAATACCACAATCATTTAATATCATTTCATATAATTTAATATATTTTACACTCTGGCTGGGGTGTGCCAGCCAAATGCATGACCTCTCCAAAATGTGATGAATTGGAACCCGCATCGAGGCGCTTTGGCTGCCGACACACACACACACACACACACACACACACACACACACACACACACAGCCCTTTCTCAGTTGACCTCAATCCCCTCCTCGGCACAATGCGAAGCTCCGGTCCCTTATTCCCCAAAAACGCCTTTTTATTAGCCTTTCTGCAAGATTGCTCTCTGCCCCTCCGTCTTTGGACCGCAGGGTCCTCATATCTGAATCCTGTGTGCTGTGTGGTGTCCCGGTGCGAAGGTGCGCGGTGGCGTTGGCGGCGGCAACGGTGCTTTTGCATGTAGAGCGAGCAGACAGAGGAGTCACTGAGACATGGCAAGACTAATGGATTCAGCTTGGTGCGTGCGCCCTGGCTCTTCATGTGCAGAAAAAGAATGTATTCATTGGGTCTTAGTGGTGCTGTGGAGAGGAATGGGGAGACGGATGCGGTGAAATGACAAATCAATGGAATTTCAGTCTTTATTTTTTTTCCCCTCCACCCTTTTAGCTGGTTATTTTGGAAAATAGTGCTTTGGTGTAGCTAAAATGTAGGTTAATATGTCAGTTTTTACATCCCAACAGTTAGTTAGCTGGATGAGGTTGTGAATGTACCATATAAACTTGCATGTCTACCATACTGGTGGACGGAGGTCGCCATATTTATGTTTCATTTACCAAAATGTTTCTGTTTGCTTATAGCTGTATTTCATGAAATAGCAAAGATGCTAGTGCTAATCTATGTTATTTTTGAACATTCTTTATATCTTGTCAGTGGCAGTGGCACAAGGTTATAAGTTCACTTCACTCTCTGCCTCTCTCTGCACATCATTATCAGATACTGTAGAGTTAATTTAGTGTGAAGCATGTCTGCATAGGATCTGTGTTACTTACATGCTAAGCTTGACATGGTTGCGCTTGGGAGTATTTCAATTATTAAGATGTGCAAGATAGTTACAGCTGAAGAAACATGTATAATTTTATCACTGATAAACATGCATTACCTCTTTGAGTATGTCCCTTTAAGAATAAATATTTCTTTTTTTCTCCTCTTTTAAAGGTCCATTTTTTATCTCTGGCCTTAAACATTGACTAAATCCCGCCATTGAATAGAATATAAAGAACTATATTATTCAATTTGCTTTGGTGTATCATATTAAGCGACTTAAAATATAGGTGGCTGCTGGAACGTTTTGAAAGGCTGCCCTCGTATCAAAGGCTGCTGTGTTAAATATTCTATTTGGTGTAGCTACACAGTGAAATGTGCTCCAGTGGCTTTCGCTGGACAACATACAATTTGAGGTAAATTGGTTTGATACACTCTTCTCGTACAGGGAACTCTTCCTCTCTCCCTCTCTTTCTCTCTCTCTCTCTCTCTCTCTCTCTCTCTCTCTCTTCGCCTCTTTTGTTGATGGCTGCTAAGATTGTAGTGGTTTTGCAGTTTAGCGTCATGGTACCTTATGATGGTACCTTCTGGGCAGTATGAGACATGCATTGCACTGTATATATCAGCCCTTTGATGCATACTTGAGGGCTTCTGTGAAGGTCTTGTCAACTAGATGAGGGTTTCTCTCGTGCCCACATCAGAGTTTCTCCCCATCCATCAAGAGAAGAACAGGCCCAAAAAGCTCATACATACCATTTTGCTCTTGGAATAGGTACAGCCACTAAAAAAAGTCCAGTGCAATTACAGTGTCCCCTCAGCATTCTATTAGGTGTGAGATACCCCATAGCACCTTTGAGCGAACTCCTAAAGGATTAGCCCCAAAAGTATAATAAGGTCCAACTGGTTTCCAAATGGATTTTTTAAAATTGGAAAAACCTCAGGTTCTTTTTTTTTTTTTGTGCAAGGGCACAGGTGAATAATATGGGTCGCTGGGTGGGTTTAAGACTAGACATTCTCTATTGCTGAACATTTTGATCCTTTTTTCCCTCAAAGCATAACAGAGATTTGCCCTGGGTGACCTACCCTCCGCATTTAAACACAATTGTGCATTTTAGCTTTTACTGTTTATATGCAGGTCACAATCTCTCTAATACGAAGTGGAAATTATATTCAATAATATTATGGTGATAAATCTGGGTGGATTAGATTGACTGCTTCATGGAGAGCAAAAATACACATTGTTTTAATTTTTTTTTTTTAAGTACACCAACTGTAAACAAGGGGCTAAAGTCCCTTTGGGATTATGGGATTGCTGTGCACTGAAACCACTCATCTGAGTTGCTGCCTATGCTGTAACCTTTCAGTGTATGTTTTTTTTTGTTCTCACGCTGTCTGCACCATTGTCCTGAAGTAGCTCTTTGTGGGCACTACAACTGGTAGAGTTATGCAAGTGGAACAAACGGCATAGTTTCCATATCTGTAGCATGTTAATGATGCATCTCCCTCAGAGAAATGCAAATACTGGTGTTTTGGATCACTTCATGAAGTCGGGGGAATTGCGCTATGTTTTTTTTTTTTTCATTTGGTGAGTTTGCTAGCCTGTCTTCCCACATTTCCTTTGGAGTTCATATTTTACATTTAAAGTTATGTATTGTTTATTTATTTATTTATTTTTATTATTATTTTTAAAGGGAGCACTGTAGTTGCCCCGAGGGATAGGGAGGGTGATGTAAAATTGAGAGATGCGCATGAAAGAATTCCAAGAATTCTGTTAGAACTCGCTCACCCTTCTCGTTAGATCACAGATATCCTGCTTATAGTCTCCTTTGTTGCTTCGCTTCATATCCGTTCCACAGACAAAGAGTTCCTGTTCTGGAGTGGGGTGTGAAAAAACAAAACAATAAAGCAATGGTGCTACCAAGAGTGTGATCAAATACATTTTCCCCTCAACTGACATTTCACTTCAAAGAGACTCAATGCTCAAAGAACACATGGCTTCATACTCTCATGTACATGTGGGCATGCATACATACATACATACATACATGCATGGAATATGTACACAGGGAGCATGCATATTCAACATGATTCATGTTCTCCCGGTTAATACAACCGATGCAAAGCAGATGAATACCAATCTGCTAGGAAACGAGTTTCAACTGTTCCTCTCCACCCAAACAAATATTAAACAATATATAGTCTAGATGCCTGGCACGGATATGCAGCTCGTCTACTGCACCTGTTTTCTCTGATATTAGCTGCAATGCATCATGGGACATAAATGGGCTCTCCCATGCCACACACCCCATCCCCCATCCCCTTTGCTGAACCTCAGAAATGTCGCCATCGCTTCAAACGCTAATAATTTCCCTTCTCTACTTTATTACTACCACTGCTATAAAATAACTAATTCTAATGCCCACTGATACTCTTGCTCATAAAAGCCCCTTAATGGATCTTAGACGTGCTGACAAAGTCCTCGGACCCTATTTGCAGTCGGCACTAATCTGGGTCCCCAGTGCACGCTGTATCCCTCAGCATCTATCAGGAGTCAACTTTTACTACTTCATATATTTGCTGGGGTACATTACTGCAGCGTGTTGATATCAGTAGGAACAAGGCTCAACCCCTTACAGGATGGGAAAAAGGAGGGGAGAAAATAAATAAATAAATAAATAGAAATAAGGGCCAAATAGAGGGGCCTGACAATAACACTGCTGTTTTTTTGTTTTTGTTTTTTTTTATTTTGCTTTCGTTGTTTATTTGTTTTTGCAGGAGGCTGCTTGGCTTGCCTCCAAGCCAGTGTTCATCTATTCATTCTTTATTTATGACAGAGAATGGCGCTGTGGTGTCACAGTGACCTGGGCATGGTTTTATTTTATTATATTTTTATTTTATTTTATTCTTTTGCCACTGTAGGGGCAGGCGCTCGGGCAGACCTCCTTTTGAACCTCGGCCCCAGAGGTATGTAAAAGGATGTATGGTTATATGTGTGCACACATGAAAGGCATGCATGTCTGTGTGTGTGTGTGTGTGTGTGTGTGTGTGTGTGTGTGTGTGTGTGTGTGTGTGTGTGTGTGTGTGTGTGTGTGTGTGTGTTTGTCGTTTAAATCCATGTAATGCATTCCCATATAGCCTGTTATTTTGCGCTTGTGCATTAACAGCTTTGGCCTACAGACTGTTCGTTTTTTCATACGATACTGTACTTTGGGCAGCCATGTGGTTTGGTTGAGGGAATGTGATTGCCCTTCAAAACACCCCTGAACTTGTCACTATGATTGGCCATTAGCTTGTCACTCAGTGCCCTGGTAGTAGCAGAAGAATGATGGCTCGTGGTTGTAGTCCTCGCCGTGATGTTCCAGCCGGGTCATGCCTCTTTCCTACATCTTCTCCCTGGCGAGGAGAAGACGGGCCGAGAACAGCCGAGGTCAGAGCATCAGACGCTAAGGAGGCGCGACACCTCAGCCAGATGACCTGTGGCACCCATCATGTCCGCCACTCCGGCAGACACGGGGCACGTGGCGCAGGACGGGATGCTAACGCGGTGTTTTGAAGCCTGCGGTAATCGGCTGTGACACCTATGGGCACCGCGCCCCTCCTTCCCTACTCCAGCACACACTCCCCCCCCCCCCCCCCCCCCCACACACACACACACACACACACACACACACACACACCCCCCCCCCCCCCCACACACACACACACACACACTCTCTAGGACTGAGACTTGGCAGCAAATGAGAGGGAGAGGGAGGGAGAGAGAGAGAGATAGAGAGAGGGATAGAGACAGAGGGAGGGAGAGAGAGAGAGAGAGAGAGAGAGAGAGGGGTAGAGACAGAGAGGGAGGGAGAGAGAGAGAGGATGAGAGAGAAGGAGAGGGAAAGAGAGAGAGAGCTCCTGACCGTCTGTCGCCTTGTTTCCACCCACAGTCCCGACTCGTTTTCCCAGCGACCTCACTTAACACCTCCAGTGCAGCAACAGCGGTGAGCCCCACCTAGAAGCTTTCCACAGAAGTGTCAACTTACATTTAGCCTCAGAGGCAGGTGAGAGGGGCCTCTGAATGAAGGTGTAGCCCTCAAGTGTCTCTCAGAAATTCAGCCCATCTGAAGGGAAAACGTGATGCCTCACAATAGTGGGATAGAATTGAAGTTGAAGACCTCACGGTTCTGCCCTTTTAGAGTCGAATGCTCCACTCTACCATTTTCAGCGGAATCCACGCTATCGCTTATAGAAACAAAATCCTCAGTTCACAGTTGGCACGTTGGGGACGACAAAAAACAAGGCACATTTGGCCAGCTCTTCCATTTTTTGAAGGATTAGGGAAGATTTACATGACACAACAATAATCAAGTCCTTCACCTTGGGGACAGGGGTTTTTAATCTTAATTAATTTCTGATTTCTCATTAACATGGTTGGCCACTAGAGCTGTGCAGGATGCTGGTGGCTGCTGCTGGATCAGTGATGGCAGCGTGTGGTTTGTTTTCTGTTCAGTGGAGACCCACAGATCTTTTCACTGGAGATTTCAGGCTCCTCAGGGGACCTGGAAAGAGAGAGAGAGAGAGAGAGAGAGAAGGGGGAGAGAGAGAGAGAGAGAGGGATGAGGAATTTGCCCCTTGAGTATCATGTGTGCTGTCATTTGATAAGTCTTTATTTAATTCATTATTCTATATTAATCAATGCCCCCCCTCAAAAGAAAAAAAACACAACTAAAAAAGTGTCCCCCGTGACAATGATCAACAGCAAATGACCCACATTTGAAACTGCTTCTTACTAATGTTTTATGACAGTTTGATGACATTGACAGTAATGTTACTTTTTTTTTTAGAAACTCCACAAATATTAAGCATGATAAATACATCAGCTGTCCCGCTGACAGGAGATTCTGTCATATGATCTGAACTATGTGTACGAGTTAAATGTCTCTTGAACTTAAATGTCGGAATGTGCTTGCACATAACACTGTGTCAGTTTGACACGCTAATTACAAGATAACAAACTTCCATGCCAGATGGCTCCCGTTGCTGCGCCTGAGCAGCGCGAGCCAAAGGAATCCTGCGGTTTGATTTGTTAGTTAGGCTGCAGCGGGAGGCCTCGTGCCGGCGCTACTCCTCTCCTCTCAGCGCCGCGCCACGCCACGACCCGCCGCGCCACGCCACACCGCGTTGTAGAGTGCCGCAACACGCGGACGCTTTGGTCCAGCTAGCCGTAAAGGTCACGGTGGGAGGAGGATGCTTTTGTACTCGAGCATCATTAGCACGTGCCAGTGGCCTTGTCTCACACACACACACACACACACACACACACACACACACACACACACACACAGACACACTCATTAGACTTATAAGGGAGTACTCTTATGTTCATACACCCCCACCTCAGAAAAAAATAAACAGTGCAAGGAAATAACAGATGACGGATGGTGATGATAGCAAAGATATTTCTACACTACACACTCAGATAGATGAATAAACTCTCACACACACACACACACACACAAAGCTATTTTCCTTTCTTCTCTCTCAACGTCTGTGTCTTTACCCACTCCATAACTTCAGTCACTTCGCTTCTCCTTCTGCTCGTTTCCTCTCTCCTCTGCATCGGGCCTGTTAGCAGACAGACCTCGCCTGGCGATTGATGTCTGCCAAGCTTGAGCTTGGCGCCTTCCAAATGAACCATACTGCGAAATATAAATGGCCAGCTTTTTCCAGCCTGACCCCTGGTACGTGATCGGCTGGGCCCACTCACTCACCGAAATAAGCGTTGCGAGGCAGACGGAGTGGGTTATTTTTTTTTATATTATTATTTTTTGTGATGAATAACTTATGTAACGCGCCACCGCCACAGCCCTCAGATACAGGAAGCAGCTGTCTGAAGCACTCTTAATTAATCCAACCCTCACATGTTGGCCTGCTCCTCTTCCAATTGCCACCAGCATTAGTCCCGCAAATGGGAGAGGAAGAGAGAGAGAGAGAGAGAGAGAGAGAGAGAGAGAGAGAGAGAGAAAGATTAGCTAGAGAGGAGAGGGAAAAGGAACGCTAACGTGCATGTGGCACGTTGAAGGAAAGAAAATGCCATTTTGATAAGAGGGAATGAGCTGGAGATGTTGTGATGGGTGATGGTGTGTACCTGTGTCGTGTGCATGCGTGTACGTGTGCGCATGCGTGTGTGTGGTGAGGGTGGGGGGGGTATATATTATTTTGCTTTTTGTATACGGCTGTTAAATAAGAATGGAATAAAATAAATAAATAAACATGTTGAGCTTGTGCCAAATGTAAATTAGGATGATTATCTACAGTACCAGTGCACAAAGAGAATTATACTCTGTAAAAGAACATCTGACAGAAAACCATGAGATGAATATTCTTAAAAGTACACTGCAGAGGGGGCACAGAAGCACTAAATTGCTCTCAAGTTGAGTGAAAGAGTTTGTAGTGATAAAGTTCGACGTCTTGGCAAGGCAAACATGTTATTTAGCTTGTTTTTGTTCTCTTTCTCCAAGACTCGGCACTCTCTGTTGGAGATTTGTAACACGGATGTGTTTTTTGATGTGAATGCCTTGATTTTTTGGCATGGAATTCGGAATTTAGTTCCCAAAGAGAAAGGGAAAAATGGATTGGGAAAAGGCAGCCGGTATAAAGCCCTCCCCCTCCAGCATCTGGCCGATTGCGAAATGCTTCATTTGCCATGTTTTGTCTCAGCCGCCCTCCAGGGTTTGGTTGTGTCGGCGGCCATTTTTGGAGCCCCCTGTTTGTTCTTCTCTTTTTTTTTATTCCCAAGCCGAGGAGCGCATGTTTGATTCCCTCGTGGAAACTTGGACTGGCCATTTGTGTCTCTTTCTCCACCCCTCCGCCTGACCTAGTTTGGCCAGTGCTTTCTGTGTGTGTGTGTGTGTGTGTGTGTGTGTGTGTGTGCACATTTTTGTGTGTGTATGTGTGTGTGTCTGTGTGTGTGTCAGTATGTATGTGTGTGTGTGCATTTGCATGTGTGTGTGTGTGTGTGTGTGTGTGTGTGTGTGTGTGTGTTTGAGCAAGCGACAACGTGGGGGCCCAGTAATGATGTCAGCCTGTCGGCTACACTGACACCAGTGCAGGGGTGGACTGCTGTTTCAACACCTCTGGAAATGCTGCGCCATTCACTAATTGGCTTCGAAGCCGGGAAGCTTTTCTAATATGCATTTTTTTTATTTTTTCCATTTGCCTTGTTTCACATGTGCGGTTTCCAAATGACTGCCATCGCTGGTATCGCTGCTGCTGTTACTGCTGCTGCTGTTGCCACCAGAACGAGGCGAGGGACACAGACGAGATACTTAAACTTGACAGTGCACTATTTCTAATCCGGTTTTTATGAGAGGATATAAACATAACAGGTAAAGTGGTTATGAAAGGCCGAAAAGGAGGATATCTTGACCTCTGACCTTTATCTGCCCCCACCTTCCTTGCCAACCCCCCCCATCCCTCTCCTTCTCCCCCCTCCCTCCATCCTGTCTTCTTCCTTATCTCCCCTTTTGTGTTTCTTCTTTTTCTCTCTTTCTCTCTCCCTCTGACTATCTCTCTCTCTCCCTCTGACTATCTCTCTTTCTCTCTCCCTCTCTCTCTCTCTCTCTCTCTCTCCACGGAGGCCTCAGAGATTATTTGATGAGATTGAAACACATTGAGTCTGCCTCTGTGAATTCCATGGATCCTCCCTGCGCCTCCCCGCAGGTATCCAGGGTGGTCCTGATGTACAACCAGATACTACATTTGAAAAGGGATTGTTAAATGGAAGAGAGAGGGAGAGAGAGAGAGAGAGAGAGAGAGAGAGAGAGAGAGAGAGAGAGAGAGAGAGAGAGAGAGAGAGAGAGAACAACAAAACAGAAAGACAAAATTGGACAAGCAAGGGTTGCTGCTCATTCATAATTCAAACAATGGCTCTGATTTCCCAAATAACAACAGTAAACATTCAATTCTTTGTATTCCATTTCCAGTCGGACAAGGCAGCCGATCCTGAGGCAGGGGAACCATCTGATGACTCCATTGTCATAATTACGACGGACCTTATTCCCCTCCATTCTAACCCCAGAACAAAGCCTCAAGGCCTCAAGTGTGTGTGTGTGTGTGTGTGTGTGTGTGTGTGTGTGTGTGTGTGTGTGTGTGTGGGTGGGGGGGTGGGGGGGCGGGGTAGATTATTAGCTCTGTTGATGGTGGAGGAGGCGAGCTTAATACACACTAGTTCATTTTAGAGTTGTTTCATCTCTTGAGCGACCTGGAACAGAAATAAAGCCGTTCTATTAAGAAGTAAAGGCCTTTCATTAAAGCTCAATATCGTAGGTACAGTTAAGTCTTGGGCTTATTTGAAAAACACTCCGCACTTGCACTCCCCCGCCACCCCCCAAACTGCTCGACTTGGGCGTCTGGGTAGGAGATGAATGATGCGGGTAGCGTGCGGCGTCACAAGCAGGCTCATTTTAACGGTAATCGTATTGTTTTTTCATGAGGAAAAATACCTCACTGAAGTAATAAAAAGGAGAAATGAGTCTGTGCCCGAGTGATACAGCACACATTATTTAGTGGCTGCTGGGGGAAAGGAAAGGGAGGTGTGTGTGTGTGTGTGTGTGTGTGTGTGTGTGTGTGTGTGTGTGCCAACGGGGAATTGTTGGGGGAGTTGCCAGGCGTGAGAAAGCATAGCGGGAGTTGCGTCTGCTCCATGGAGGCCGTTCCTTATCTTGTGTTGTTTTACGTTTGCCTCTGTCTGCCTGCGTGCGCACATCCTTGCGTGCTTGTGCGTATGTGTGTGTGTGTGTTTGTGTGCGCATGCATTCCCACACAGCGTCCTGATTGGAGGAAACATTTAGAAGGTTCTCTCTCCTCTCCTCTGCTCTCTCGCTTATTTTTAATGCGTAATTGCCCCCCCACACCAATCCTTTCCCAATCCACCCCTCCCTTTTCCTGCTCTGTAATAAGAACATGTGATGTGTGAATTTTTTATAATGTTATATAAGAATCGGCACCCCTGGAGACCCATGGCCTCCTTTTTATTCATTTGCTTTTTTTTTTTTTTTTTTTTTTAAAAAACAAGCTCGAGAGGAGCGGAATCAGTAGGGAGGAGAGACGGAGATGAGAGAGACGAGAGAAGGAGTGAGAGAGAGAGAGAGAGAGAGAGAGAGAGAGAGAGAGAGAGAGAGAGAGAGAGAGAGAGAGAGAGAGAGAGAGAGAGAGAGAGAGAGAGAGAGGCAAGATGAGGAGAGGAGAGGAGAGGAGAGGAGAGGTGTGGTGATGAGAAGAGGGGGGAAAGGAGAAAGGAAGCAAGGAAGAAGAAAAAAACAGAGGAGGAGAGAGGAGAACAGAGGATGAGGAAGATGAGGAGGAGAGGGAGAAGGAGGAGGAAGAGGAGAGGCAAGGGAGCCTGTGGGGAGACATCTTCCCATTAAGGAGCAGTAGTCTCTCATCTCTTGTATTGATCTCTTGTATTGTGTTGTGATGCCTGACAAGAATACTCCAGGGCAACAAGCAGTGCCACGAGAGAAAAGCACTCATCAGCAAGCAATATGCAAATAGAGAGGGGGGGGGGGGGGGGGGGGGCAGGAGAGAGGCTGAGGCTGAGGTGAGAAAGAGAGAGGGATAGGCGAGAGAGAGAGAAAGAGAGGAAAGAGAGAGAGAGGGGGGAGTGAATGAAAAAGAACTACAGCAGAATGAAGGTAGGAGAGGAAAAGGGTGAGAGTGATGGACAGGTAGAGAGAGAGAGACAGAGAGTGAGAGAGAGAGAGACAGAGAGCGAGAGAGAGAGAGAGAGACAGAGAGCGAGAGAGAGAGAGAAGGAGGGAGAGAGAGAGGGAGAAGGTAATGAACTGTGCGGGAAAGAAGATTTGAAGAAATGTAGCCTACAGTATAGTGTGGGGTGAGGTCAGGAGAAATATGAAGCGTTTGGCGGCAGGTGTGTGTGTGTGTGTCGGTGTGCGTGTGTGTGTGTGTGTGTGTGTTGGTGCAGTAGGTAGAGCTGGAGTCCCTGCACCCTCAAGGAAGACAGGAGGTTGGTCTCATCCACAGTTCCCTTGCACACAGTGCACCACATTTAACCACATTTTACACGGCACATGTGTAATTCAAGGGCAAATGCATAATCATAGACAATTGCAGTAGCAATGCAAGTCTCTCTCTCTCTCTCTCTCTCTCTCTCTCTCTCTCTCTCTCTCTCTCTCTCTCTCTTCCCTCTCTCTCTTCCCTCTATCTCTTCCCCCACTCCTTCTCTGTATCTATATCTCTATGCTCAATGAGGATCTCTTTCTCTCTCTTTCTTAGCCGTTACATAACAGTCTGTTTAGCCCCCCCAAGAAAAAAAGGGGAAGGGGTTGAGCAGTATGAGCTGTTTTGAGTTTTCATTTTCAAGTTCATTAAAGATTTGGATATTGATCAGCTTACGTCGCGGTCTAGTATTTTGTCGCCATGGTTACTAAGTGTGGCTGGCCCTTGCCGGCTTAAGGCCGCTGTGGGGGGAAAAGATCAGGCTGAATGCGCTGTCATGCAGTGCTAATGTTGACTCTGCAGTGATGGCTTCAGCCAGACAGACAACACACACACACACACACACACACACACCACACTCACACACGTACACTTACTTGTCCATCAGAGTTGTCTATAATCCTCTTTCCTACAAAGGCGTAGGGGAAAGTTACCAAGAGCAGGGTAAAGTGCATACATTACCATGTTTTTTTTTTTCCTTTGCCCCATAAGACCCGAGGACTGAAAGTGCTTTGGAGTGATGGACAGCTCGACTCTATCTCTATTCTTTCATCATAAAAGCTAGCTCTATCTCTCTCTCTCTCTCTCTCTCTCTCTCTCTCTTACTCCCACCTCTCTCTCCCTCCCTCCATTTTTCTCTCCTTCCCTCTCTCTCTTTCTGTTTCGCTCTCTCTCTCTCCCTTACACACACAGTAGTACACATCATTTCCCACCATCTCGTACTTCATCTTGCTTAATTTGATTTACAGTCACGTTTCTAGATAGCCCCCGCTGTGCTGCGAGTGATTTTTTTTTTCTTCTGTTACGCCGCTTGCACTTTGACCCTTCACTGAGGGATTTATATTCATTTGTCTTAACGGCTGATTCAGTTTCTTTTTTTTTCCCCCCGTCTGGATCTCCATCAAGCCTGCTGAGAGAGAGCAGAATATCCATCTGTCAGTGGCTTCGGTGAGGCACCCCCCCCATCTGTGATCCCTCATGGGACTGCCCCCCAGATCAATCAGATAATTCTCCATTTCCCACAGATGCCTCCTCTCTAATGCCCCTTAGATTGTGCAGGCCATGTTTCAGATTGTAAGCACAAGATATTCTTTATGTCTTGCTGTCATGTGTTTTTGACATCTTTGATCCAATCGCTATATTAGCATCTATATCCTCCGGATGTGTGGTGATTTTATTTGTATTACTCCATGTGGATAAAAGATGGTTGAAGGAGAGACTTCACACTTGCGTAGAGGTCTTTCTATATCAGGTGACTATGAATGATATCCAAATTCCCTGAAAGCACTCACCAAGGTCAATTTGCTTAAAGCTGGCTTCAAACAGACGGCGGGACGCATTCTCCTTCATGGCCCATCTTAACCGCCAGACTTGTCACTTCACCATCATTCTTTCACCTTTGGTTAGTAGAGACAGAGAGAGAGAGAGAGAGAGAGAGGCTGACCATAAAGCGCCTCAAAATAGGAAGATGCACCTTTGCCGGATAATGAGGCAGGAAGAAGACGGAACTGGAGTTAGAGCGAGAAGAAAGGCCAGGCAATTCCGAGCGAAGAAGGGGAAAATATGGCAATCCTCTTTAAAATATATCTGCTGTCCTGACAGCAAGATTAAGGAGCACTGACAACCGGACTGCACTACCCGATATTGAGTTTTGGACATGTGAGAGAGGGAGATAACTCACCCCGTCAGGTATGAGATTGAGTCGATTTGATTTTCCCTTATTTATGGCCGTACATTCCACTTCAACCATTCCGATTGTTAATCTTGGTCCTGCGCAATATTTTATGTTAAGTCACTGCTACAGATTCCCCGAAATGAACGCCAGGTTTTCTGTGTCCCCGTCCAGTCACTAATCATTCTCTTTCAAGTTAATTATTGATAAACTCCTATTAAGATAGATAGATAGATAGATAGATAGATAGATAGATAGAGGAATGGATATATAGAGGAATGAATACATAGAGGGATAGATAGCTGGATTGGTAGAGAGATGTAGAAGATGAACTATAGTGTGTCAGCGAATGTGTGTGAGTCAGTGAGTGTCTCCTAGTAGGCCATCATACTCCATTACTCTCAGACCAGAATAGACCAGGGTAATGTAAGGTATGCATTCTACTGCTGTCACGACCAATCACACATCAGTTACCTTTGCCTGCAGTGGGCCATTTGCTATCCTCCAGGAAGGAGCCGTCGCCTCGCTGTACACCACATGCTTGAAAGTGATCGTTTTTACCCCCTTCCAAACAGCATTGTTCCATGTGTTGGTTTACGGCCATTAAAAGAAACGTTAAAATTTCCTCCCCCCTTCAGAGGCCACCCGTCTGTTAATGAACATGCCATTTAGAATGAAGATGAAAGTGTCAGTTAATTATCTGCTAGAAATCGCTGCAAGGCAGATTAATTCTAATAAAAAAAAAAAAAAAAAAAAATAAGTCATTACACCCCGACTATGCTTGTCAAATGGAAATCAGCAGAAGCTGTTTACAAGACTGGCCTGATAACAAAAATAAATGGAAGGACTTTGCAGTGCAGTCATTATCCTCACGTCACCAACGCTGCCATGCAATTCATTAACCGCAAACACAGATACTATTTTAATTCAAGGTGTTGGGCTTGAGTTTTAAAGCGCTAAAAAGCTGAAAACGTTTTGCCATCTTAACCCGATACCACGGCCCCAGTGTCGACATTCATAAGCTCATGGAATTGATCCGTCCCGTCCCCCCCCCCCCCCCCCCCTTCTCTTTCCCATGCAAAGCGGGTCTCGCTGTCCACATCAAAGACTCCCGCATACATGCGTTATAACGACTGCAGTCATTAGAGAAATAAGGTTTATCCCTCTGCTTATTGGCACGGTCATCCATGGGTCCAGAGGAGAAGAGTTTGCCATTAGCAGCGGCTTAAATGGAGAAGGGATAGATATACTAGTGGGGTTATGACGGATTTATACAGAAGGGGTGACAACACTTAATCTACATTTTTATGCCCTCCATTAGGATCGGATCAATATGTAAAATAAATTGTGCAGTAGCTTGACAGACCACAGTATACAGTATGTCCAGCCTCGGTGGGGCTTGTAGAGTGTCCACTCAGTCCTTTAGTGTGTTTGCGTGTGTTGGAAGGGGCCTAGCATGTAGCAATTTGAATCACAGAATTGCCACAACATGTATGTACAAGTAAGACACTTGATAAGCCAGTGAAATAGTACAGACTGTAAAAGTAAATCGAGGAACAGATGTTCACAATAATCCAATAATGGTTATGCTGCAAGTTATTACAAAAGCGGTAATAAAGGTGTTGTTTCAGATGGATTACTGTGCACATAGTTATGCTGGGATGCTGTTATTGTGTGTTATTAGTAGGGAAGAGTATTCATGATCTGTGCAGTGGGCCAGAGTCTTATTGCATTAATGCTATAGGATAGCCGTTGGCTTAAACTCATTTGTGGGTATGTGAGTGTGTTTGTGTTTGTGTTTGTCTCTCTGTGTGTGTGTGTGTGTGTGTGTGTGTGTGTGTGTGTGTGTGTGTGTGTGTGTGTTTGTTTGTGTGTGTGTGTGTGTGTGTGTGTGTGT
>NC_055979.1:16659980-16662480 GCF_018492685.1 Alosa sapidissima | reverse complement strand
ATATCTTCCAGGCAGGGGAGGGTCATGCAACTTTTGATTAAAGCACTCAAAATCCCTCCGGTGGCCCCTTTTATAAATAACGGAACAGTCCCTTAGGATTCTTTAGCCAGCTTGTTACTTGTTACTTTCTTACACTGGTGGCTTTGGGCCAATCAAAATGCATGGCATACGTCCCAACTTCAAATGACTTCTTCAGCCATAGCCTATCAAGGTTTTTTTTTTTACATAGCACAACGCTCTCTACCAAGATAAGAGTAAAAAAATTTTGAAATGTCGAAATGACATCCTTTCTCTCACAACAGGGGAAATAGGGTTTCTATAACTGGTTTTGTGTTAATTTGAAGCCAATTGGAAGTCATTAAAAGGATCCGTTTTTATAGCCCTGAAACTGGTCATGGGCGTTGTCGATGACCTTGATTCTTTCTCTCCTATTTTTCCTTTTTTTTGGGATGGAATGAATGGAACTCCTGTCGTATCACATCATGAAGGCAACATTTTTTGAGGCACTAATATACATATATTTGAGGAAGAGTGTGTGAAAGAATGAAATTGTGAATGGCAGACCATCCAGAAGGTTATGAGGTTATCAGCAAGCGTACTTCGCTCATTGCACCAAATCAGATGGCTTGTTTAAATCACAGGAATGAGCGGCTCGTTAAAGCACTGGCCTGTCTGTGCATGATAAAAACCAAGGAGTTCAGGACCGTTTATGACACAGCGTCAGAGTCACTGACAAAAGTCTGAAACTCATCAAACCATCCAGAAGCAGACCATCCAATGGCAGACCATCCAGTACCATCCAGTGGGCATAGCACAGGCCTGCTTCAGACAACCCCCCCACCCCCCCTTCCTTTTCTTCTGGGGGGGTGTCAGTGGGGAAGTGCAGGGGGCGCCTCCAAATCGGCAGCTGTGAGACCAGGATTACCGATAACGATCAGCAAACTGCTGCCCGCTGCCTGCCTTTTTTCGCCCCGGGGCGCCATCCAGATAGGAACGGACGGCGTGCCGTGCTGCCCAAACAGCACGGAGCAGCGCGGCAGCAAAACATCCCGGCCTGAAGTTAAATGGTCCCGTGTCGCACCTCCGGACAGTATCAGGCGGATGCAAGCGGCAGTTAATGTCCGAGACAAATCTGGACGGGTTTCCGGGGAGAAAAAAAAAAGGGCCTTGTTGCCCCAGCGAAGCCTTCTCAGCAGCGAAGGTCGTTCCTTCCCAGAGTGATGCTTCAGCGGGGCTGGCCGAGGTGCTTCCTTTTCTGCACAACTTCCTGAAAGGAGATATCTTTTTTTGCCATGGAGCTGATGAGTAGCCTGGCGAGCCAGACCCACATTAAAATGTAGGGTCTGGGCACTCACCGTTTCGCAGTGCTCAGTCCGCGGGGCGGGGTAATCAGTTGTCTTTCAAATTCCCTCTGCATGCAATAGGACGCAATAGGATATTTGTTTTCAAGTAGCAGGGAATTCAAGCCAAACCGTTGCAACTCTGCCATCAACCATTATGTTAAGCCCACCAAACGACTCTATATACGATTTCAATGACCTGATTAAGTTTCGATTTCTGGAGCTCACAAGCCAACGGAGAGTTGCTAGACTAGCCCTGGCAGCCGCTAGGGGCGCGTCTAGATTTCTAGGCTAGCTGATGAGCTTGGTAGGATTAAGATTGCTGCGGGTTCATCAGCACCGAGTAGTTAATTTGGCATTTGAGTATTTTTTGGAAACTGACCCTAGTCGTAATGAGTCCAATAGCTGTGTTTATTATGTGGAAATTAAGGCCCATCCAAATTGCACGCAAATGAAAATATTATTGTTTCTGCCAGTGAGCTTACAGAGCAAATATTGTTTTGCCTCACAAACAAATAGAATAATTAATCAAACACTTTTTTTTTGTTTTTATACATGGTTTAAAAAACAACTAGTACATTGGGATATTGCGGAAACTCTACTTTGGACTTGTACAGTGTGGTGATTTCAACCCCTCATCTCACTGTCCCTGTAGTGCCTCTTACAGTAGACATCTGCAATGCCTGAATGAGATACTTGTGATCACTATCATGAAACAGATCATTTGTTTCACCCCAGACAACAGCCATTGTCCTAAATGGAGTCTGGCCTTGATAGCTGAAGTGTTTCAGTGCCATTGCCACGGGGAATGTGTGTGTAGTGTGTGTGTGTGTGTGTGTGTATGTGTGTGTGGGCGGATGGACGGAGGCGAAGTGTCCGCTCCCCCTCCTCTCGTTTGCCGTCCCTCAGCATGACACTAATCAGCTTTTTGTCCCGCTATCTGTATTGTTGTTCCATATGAAATTGGATGGATGTTGAAATAAGTGCTCTCGGACAGCACCGGCACACTGTTTGCTCCTGCGCGCCCGGGGTCTGCATGATCAATGACCATTCTCCTGGTAATTTACTCCGCCCAATAATGTGAGATCTTCCCATTTCCCACTGGCCGGGCGCACTAGCCCTCTCTCTCTCTCTTTCTCTCTATCGCTCTCTATCTATCT
>NC_055979.1:16636481-16646481 GCF_018492685.1 Alosa sapidissima | reverse complement strand
ACGATTACTATGGGGGAGTGCGAAATGGCCTCGTGCTTTCGCAGAGTGAATTCTTTTAACCGTCTCTTTCTCTATAGAGTATAAGTATAAGTATATATACTCTTTTGATCCCGTGAGGGAAATTTGGTCTCTGCATTTATCCCAATCCGTGAATTAGTGAAACACACTCAGCACACAGTGAACACACAGTGAGGTGAAGCACACACTAACCCCGGCGCAGTGAGCTCCCTGCAACAACAGCGGCGTTCGGGGAGCAGTAAGGGGTTAGGTGCCTTGCTCAAGGGCACTTCAGCCGTGCCTACTGGTCGGGGTTCAAACCGGCAACCCTCCTGTTACAAGTCCCGAAGCACTAACCAGTAGGCCACAGCTGCCCACTAGAGAAGTAGGAGGAGTGAGATGTGATCCTTCAAACACATTTGGTGACCCACACATACAGGCTAGACGCTGAAGGACTATCAAGTCTTTTGAAGCCACTTCAAAGATCATGACCACCACTCACCCACCCTGGTCTCTTCCCCATCCATGGCATAGTCATGAAGATTCTCCTCATTGCTCATAGACTCTTTAACTTGGTTCTGCTTGTGGGGGGGGGGGGGGGGGGGGGGGGGTACATCACAGTGCAAGGGATGCAGAGTACAGTGACAGCTCTTTACTACTACGTTTGGGTGCTGCAACTGAGTTTGCCTCGGGACCGCAGTCACTCAGTGCTGAGTTATTGTGTAATCAGGCCGAAAGTGGAGCGAAGAGATTTGATTTGGATGAGTGTGCTGCTTTTTAGCTAGTCACAACCGTTTAGACTAATTAGGGCCAACGCTTTACTTTACCATCGATGAAAATACGTAATCCTTTGCCACTTTTCTCGCTCCGCACAAACCATGATAGAGCGCCTAGCGGACCCAGAGAGAGAAGGAGGGATGAATGGAAGAGAGAGAGAGAGATAGAGAGAGAGAGAGAGAGCAGAGGAAAAAGGAAAATAATGAGTTCTCCACAGCAGGCTGTCTGGATGTGGCTGAAATTATTGCCGTTGCATGGACGCGGAAATGCTGCATGGCTTTACAATGATCCCCTGATAGTGCAAAATCCCCAGAAAAACAAAGTGGGAGGATGTTGCGTTTGATACCAGAGGATTGTGACTGAGAAATGCTCACTGAATGTGTTTTTGCAAAGGTGAGCTTTCATCACTGGGCTTTTTTAACCAAACCTACAAGCTCAGTAAGATTGACTCTATAATAGGATGTCCTGGACTATGGTGGACTATGGTGGACCGTACATGACTATGGTGGAATGTATGTGTGTGTGTGTGGGTGGGGGGGTGCAACTGGTCGTAATAGTGTGTGCCTATATTTATGTATGAATGCACAGTGTGTGTGTGGGGGTGTGTGTGGGGGTGGGGGGGGGGGGGGGGGGCATGTTTGTTTGCGTGTGTACCCATATCCAAATGTGTTAACCTAGGAAACACAAATGATGCAATGGAAACAATGGCCAGTTCTTCTACCTGAAGTAGAAGAAGTTTCTACGGTACCTGAAGCTTATATCAAGATCGCTGACCAGTGAAGAACCTTCCTGAAACAGCTAAAGGCTGTGCATTCAGGTTCATCACTTTCCTCGTCTGTCAGTGTTTTGTAAGTGATTTCTTAAACCTGACAGTAGGCTACGAGCAAAGGCCTGACATGTTAGAAGAGCTTTGGGGCAAGAAAGGAGTTCAGTTCACCACTTCTGGTGGGAGAGAGAGAGAGAGAGAGAGAGAGAGAGAGAGAGAGAGAGAGAGAGAGAGAGAAAAAAAAAAGAAAGAGTATTTGTATCAGGGGTTGCTTTCGAGCCAGTAAACTTTCCCTCTGCTGTCGTGCTGCATTGCTGCTGCTCGACTGTGCAGCCTCTCTCAACTGTGTAAGAACGGGTGGAAATTGTATATTATGTGTATGCATAATTGTATGGTAATAACTTATTAACCTCCAAGGTAAAGGCCGTCTTTTCATGAATGCCTCATTAGTTCCTCATTAGTTTGCTTCATTATAAAAGGCAGTTTTTAGAGGGGAGCCTTCTCAAGGCAGCGGAAGCATCAAGTACCGCTGTGAGAGGATTGTTACGTGCTATTGGTCCTCTTCCTGGAAAATGACTCTATTATTGTATGATAATGATGGCATTAGTATTACGGTCACAAATTTGGCTCAAAAACCAAAAGGAAATAAATTCAATAAAATAAGACTTGCCATGAATTGCTGTCTCATCATGGCGCCTTTCACCTAGAAGTGCACGTCATAATACACCGAGTAGGGAAAACTTTATGGAAGTTGTGTGGTCATTATAATTAAGAACTTTAACCTTTCAAAAGAGGTCTTTGTCTTAGGTCCTGTCCACACTAAGCCAGGGAAATATGAATACACAAAATTAATTCTCAGTTTAGTCCTTCCGTGCACAATAAAACGGTGTATTCTGACACCGAACACGATACTTTTGGAAACTCTCTGAGGTGCATAAAACTGAAAACGTTGGGTTTGCGTTATAGTGTGGACAGTGAAAACGCTGAGTTTCAGATACAATGATAGGCGCTTGCCATGATACTGGTAAAAGTAAGTGTTCCAGACTCCACTAAGAACAAACACTTCTATGGCATTTTCATATTCTAGTGTGGATGCAAAACCTTTGAAAAACGATACAAAAATGATAATGTAGACAGAGATTGTTTTCACCTCAAATACTGTATGTGTATTTATATTTACCCGGCTTAATATGAACAGGGCCATAAACCATAATTTTCTTAGTAAAACTGTCCCTACATCCTACGTTCTAGAGATGTGGACATTGCAATTGGGTATTGACAATTCAATGATGTATTATGCCACACACAATGCATCCTTTCCTTTATTTTTCTCATTCATAAATACAAGCACTCAGAACTTAACTCTATAGTATTTTCCCTTTAAACAGCCTCCTATTTCCTATTGTCCAGCAGTAGGTCTAGCTAAAAACAAAATATGTTGGAGCCCTCTGCATTTTTTAACAGAATATATTTAAAAAATAAAATAAAATAAAATAAATGCATTTTGTATATTACTACATGACAATTCTGTCCTATAAAACAAAAACAACAAAAAAATGTAACATAGAATCAACTAGCTCTTATAATATCAAAGATACATGCTACAAGGTAGGATACAGGATGTAGACCTATCTACAGGATACAGGATGTAGACTATCTGTATGGTAAATATATGAAATTGTGGTAAATAGGCTACTACAGTGTTTCCCCTAGACATTTTTCCAGCAGCGGTGCTATTACTTGGGGGGGGGTTGTTGCCCATTTTTTTTTTTTATATCATACCTTCGTGTTTCTTTTGTGGACATTTTCAGCTTTCTTTTACATTATTGGTTAAAAATGATAGAAGAAAAATGAAATGGCACAACCCAGAAAAAGATTATTTACAATTTATTTAAATTTGTCTTAATACACTGTGGCGGAGCAAGACCCCATCAGTCGGATAGCTAAACAATGTAACCGTGTTCAGAACGTAGGCTAGCCATATGGGCTGCAGACTTGTCTTTGGGCTTGTAATCACCTGACACATCATGCCGCATATATGTCCTGAATAATGAGAGGCTAAGTGCGGATTTGATGCACTTAACTTACTCAAGACTTTCAGAAAACAATTTCGAGATGACGTTGGCCGTTGTGCTTTTACAGTGTGTTAAGTGAATCTCGTGATATTATGTTGCAGCGGCGCTGAAAAGTACAGTGTTAAATACACTGTAGGGGAAACACTGTACTAGTATAAAGCTGAGTAGCAGAGCTATGTGGTTTTGAAGATGTAACTGTACCTGGCTGTCTCACAAGACCCAATGAATTATGTACAAGTAAAAGGCTGTTATAGTAGCAGTATCTGTAAGTTAACATTTCATTCACTGATCTATTGCTGTCACGGCAAAATGATTTGTTTACATTAAAAATGCCAGCCGTGAGAATAGAAAGTCCTTCACAGAAATGCAGAGGTTGAACCAATCTGCTAACATCATATTAGCTTAAACCTCAATAGAACCATCAGATAATAATGAGAACGAAACTCCATCAACGATTGCATTAACTTTCATGTCTGCAAGTAGACTGTTGCAGTCAATCCCTCCAAGCAGACATGTACTGTATCAAGATGGCTAGAGCATCTCAGAGTTTCAATGTCCTTAACTGATAGGCTTTATTGGATTTGAATTTTGACATACAGATAGCATATGAGAAGGTAGCTGATGCCATACAGCCATAAGAGGCTGTTGGCTCTCCAGGTAGAGGATTGGGACTCTGTCTCGTCTTTCATCTCTTCAGTAGAGTAGATAACCCCCGCATCAGACCTGAACTGTCATTTAAGGGACCATAAGATGGCTGCATTATACGGGACAATGGCATCATCTGTCTCTTTCCAGCTAAACTCAATTACATTATTTAACCCCCCCCCCCCCCCCCCCCCCCCCTCCCCTCCCATTGCATTCACATAGCTCTGAGCAGTGAAAATATATCTGTCATGCCTCATATCGTCACCTGGGCAATTACAGGCAGGCACAGTCAGGTCACTCCTGCTGACGGGTCTTCCCTGAGGGTGTATGGGAAATGGTGTTCTTTATATTTTTTCTTCCTCCACTGGTGCCGCTGATGTTGCTGCTGGCAGCCACCCCCCCACACACCCTCCCCGATGCGTGTTAACCTCCGGTAACTGATATTCCCCTTGCTCATTACTCAACTTGTCCCAGTGTAAAATACTGTGATGGCTATTGTTATATTGCATATAAAACTGGCGAACTATGGAAATAGCAGTGGTAATGCATTGTGTTAGCATTATCTAAATGTGCGCCATAAATCCTGGGACCATTCAAGCCTCGTTGGAGCAGATTGTGGGGATATTGCCCCCCCCGTTTGCCGCCCCTTCTTTTTTTAACCCAGCGTCTTATGCGTACAAGGCACTTGCATGTGTTAACATATCGAATTTGGATTATGGTGTCTGCAACAATGGTGGAGACAAAGGAGGGGAGTTCTCATTCTGGAAACGAAGGGATTAGAATCTGAAGCTTTTGTACCGAATAAATAATTTCCTCCTTCTTCAGCTGCAGCACCAGCAGAATAACTTCTCTCTCTCTCTCTCTCTCTCTCTCTCTCTCTCTCTCTCTCTCTCTCTCTCTCTCTCTCTCTCTTTTTTTTCCACTCCTTCTCTTCTTCTCTCATTCCTGCGTCTCGCAATCGCCTCATCTTTTTTCGCCAGCAATTTCTTCTTTTTTTGTGTGTTTTTCAGGCTGCTGGTTCTGCAGCTTGATCTGCGTTATTTTTGCATGGACTCTGTTGCGGCAGGCCTTTTAGCATGCATGGCTACAGAAATTAATGTGTACCCTTATTCAAATGTGTGTGTCTGTGTGTATGTGGTGTGTGTGGTGTGTGTGTGTGTGTGTGTGTGTGTGTGTGTGTGTGTGTGTGTGTGTCTGCATTTTTAAATACGAGGGATAAATCATTTAGACACACAGGGCTGTGGTCCAGGGGGAGTGCTCATCAACTGTTCTGTGCTTCTACAGTGGGTGACAGCTGCTCCTGTAGTCATGTGTAAACCATGCACCTAGAGCATCTCCCTCTCCCTCTCTCACACACACATACACATACACACAATGGACACACACCCTCCCTTCTCACAGAGTTCTCTCTCTCTCTCTCTCTCTCTCTACAGGTCAGTTTCAGTATCTCTGTATCTCTGTCTCTCTGTTGCTGCGTCTGTCACTCTAATACCTGTCCCATTTCCCTCCCTCGCTGTTCCCATCCCTCCCCTGTGTCTGATGCTCCTCTTCCTCCTCCTCCTCCTCCTCTTCCTCCTCCTCCTCTGCGTGTAACTCTTGGTGCTGTGCCATCAGCCCACTTCCAACCTCGAGCGAGTTGCGGGCCAGCTCTTGGCTGCGTTCTGTCTGCACGCACTCACATGGAGGGAGGGAGGCACTGGGGATGGGATGGGGTGGGGTGGGGTGGATTGAGGTGGGGTGGGGTGGGGGGGGTGTGGGGGGGGTAGTGGCTGGGCTCTCTGTTCATGCCGTCTGCTCAGTCATGAGTTGTCACGGGTGACCAGAGTAAGCTCACAGAAACGCGGTCAGAGAAAGTAAATAAATAAATAAACAAAGTAAACAGAGCCTTCCCCCCCTGCCAGGGACCATGCCACTGAGAGTGACTTAATGTCCCTCCAATCCGCGTGTAATATCAGTCCCCTAATCTGCGGTGAGGTGGGGGTTGGTTATGTGTGGTGTGTGTGTGGGGGGGGGGTAAAAAAATAAAAATACAACAGCCTATCAGAGAGCAATTGGCAGAGATGAGCAGCAGGCAGTGTCAAATTAAGGTCACTGCGCATCAGCGGTGAGCGGTCAGGCAGGCGGCCCAACGTTCTCCTGCTACTCTCTCTCAGATGCCCGCACCATCCATCTCGCTGGAGCTTTTAGGGAGATGACGGACGTCTGCTAGGTGAAGCGGAAGCCCTGCCAAGGCCCTGTCTGCTCTCCCTCTCCCCGTCTCTGTATCTGCGTTCCCCTGCTGCGATGGCTGGGAGCTAGGTTGTGTGAAGGGAAACTGGGAGAAGAGGACAAAGGGGATCGGTGGGGTGTTGGTTGGTTGAAATTGTTGACAAGTGACATGACAGTAGGCAGACAGAAAGATCACTGATGTCCTTGATCTGAGCTACTTTTTTGTGCAATGTCTGTTTCTTAAATAAGTTCTTCTAATTGAATCCAAATCTAATTTTAAAAAGCCAAACAAATTCAATTTATTTTCAAACACAGCTGTCTATGGAGTTTGGATTGCCATCTTGTTTCCAGTACACAAGATTGCCATCTTGTTTCTCATACACAACATTTGTTTGGCTACCTCCTAGGCTTAAATATTTGCATAAACACAATTTGTTGGCTGGTTCTTGTGCCACCATCTGAAAAGTTAAACTTTTCTGAATTTTCTACTGCAATTAACACAACCAAGGCCAAGTGAATGAGAAGTGTTTTTATTGAAGCCTTCATTATATGTTAGGTGAGTCCGACATAAGTAGTCATTAGTCCCATACCCTCCTATGGAGGAAGGGGGACATTGCTGTTATCGTCTCACCAGAATCGTACCCAAATCGTCAACAAAAGAAACACACATTAAGCTCAGGCTATCAATCTGTGCCATGGAGATGGCCCTTGACCCCTTATTTATTTATGGATGCTGGGCATGTGTGTCCATTCACATCAGATCACCTGCACGCATACGCACACACACAGAAACACCATAGACAGAGGGACACATACACACACACACACACACACACACACACACACATACACACATACACACACACCCACCTGTATGAGAGAGAGGAGATACAGACCCCGGGAAACCTTCCACTTTTAGTATTCCGGGCCAGGATTCACTGACTATCCCTCACAGTGGTGACAGTGGAAATAGGCCTCCCAGAACCGTCCGTCATGCAGGCGGAATGGACACCCGAGACCGTCGATCCCCTCAGCTGTCGGCCCCGGTGATGGACCAGTGACTAAAGGGAGACGTTTACATGTATGATGTATGCGAGAGCACATTTACGGAGCGGCAGGTGCATAGCTAGCGTGTGGCGAGGTGAGGCACGGTCTCACGAGAAAGTGAGAGTGAGACGCACACTTGATTTGTTCAGATCGCCAAGAGAATATCACACACATTTCTAAAGGCAGTGGGGAAAGTGACACACACACACACACACACAAACACACACGCAAGAGAGAGAGATAGAGACACACACACACACACACACACACACACACACGCGATAGAGAGAGAGAGAGAGAGACACACACACACACACACACACACACACACACACACACACACGCGATAGAGAGAGAGAGAGAGAGACACACACACACGAGAGAGAGAGAGAGAGAGATAGAGATATACACACACACACACACACACACCAAGGGATAGAGAGAAAAGGTGTGTTAGATCTATGTAGGTCAAAATGTTATTTGTAGTACAGCATGTTGTTGTAGCATGTAGTAACACAAGCCATTCATAGTGCATTTTGCTTACATCTGATGACTTAATGTTTGATTTTGCCAGCTGAAGTTTGAAGAAAAATATATTTCCACCAATGGAAGAGCTTTTTTAAGGATATATAAGCAAGCTAATTATACTTTCTCAAGGGTTTACAGTGTTGCTGGAGATTGGACCATTTTTCACATAGGAAAATATATAAATCAAAGGCCAAAGAATTATGTTCACATTTCAAGAAATCAAAGTGGTCTACAATAAGGAAAGTACTTATCACTTTTCATGCTCATACAGTACCTCGCCAGTTTTTGATACATTTCAGTCACCCGTGGTACCTTTAATGTTCATTTGTTTTTAGTTTTAGCTTATTTTGGAGGCATATTCATGGAGCTGAGACATTCTAATAAAGATGCCTTTGAAATGGTACAAAGCACAGCTGGCTCTTTGGACTAAAATCAGTTAAGACTAAGCATCTGTGGAGATGACCGCTCTTTTCACAGTTGATTTATTTTGAAAGCATAAAGGATGGACATGTTATGTTATTTCATATTCCAGTCCATGAATAAACATCCATTATCTCTATGAAGTAAATAAGACTGCATAGGACTACAACAGATTAAAAGTATCTAACTTTTCTATTTCTATACCTTAAAATAAATACATTTATTATTGCTAATACATCTGGATTGACTGCATTAAATGGAGCAAATGACTCCTCACTATAACGGTAATTAACTGTACATTTAGATAATAAAACAACTTAGACAAGACAACAGGTTATAATTTTCTGTGCACTAGACTGATTTTGTCATGACGGGTCTCATATGTTTCATAACCAAGACTGCAAAAATTGTCATTTTGAGAACAGTGTGAATGATGGTGAGGAGTGGCACAATGCACAGTGGTTATTTGTGGCAGACATTCCCCCGCACTGGCGGAACCGGGGTAGACAAGGAGCTGCTGTTGGACATGATTGGAGCGAGATGGTGGGAATTAGGTTTGCCTGAATTATGGAGCCCCACCGCTACGTAAACTCATTAGGAAATGCTGCTTTGATAAATGCAGCATGATGAGAATGATAAGTGATGAGAGTACTGTAGCTCTGCACATTGTCAGGCAAACTGTCTGTAATCTCAGACGAGACCCACTCACCAAAACACACGCACACACACACACACTCAAACACACTCACAGATACACACACACACACACATGTGCTTAAGCCTATCCTTCACTCCAGACAGATTACAGCTCCGATTGAGATAGGGGAATACACAGCGGATATACAGGCAATATGATGATGTCTAGTCCCTAACACCCATGGAGCCAGCCCCCAAATAAGAGACATGGAGAGGGAGAGAGAGATTGCAAAAAATGGAATGCGGAGTACATGCGGCAACATTTAACCTTCAACATGGATTTTCCTCAAATTACATGTGAAACTCAATCTCCATGAATTGCTATGCGGACATGTTAATCTCAGGGACCAGTTATCCCATTTGGCACACCTGTGGTTCACAGGAGCTATGCGTGCAGAGACCTGCTCAGCAGTAATTGGGGGGGGGAAAAACAATTTAATCTACTGCTTGCATGCATGCGTAAAGGTCTGCACCAATCTATTAGATATCCTTCATGCTTCTTCCACCGCCCCGCCCAACCCCACCCCAACCCACCCCACCGATTGGAGATTTATCCCACCCGTTCCCTTCACCTTGGTTCCATTCAATTAAGTGGAGCCTGAGCCGCAAAGGCTTCTGGGAAATCAGCGAGGGTGGGCATCCGTGGAGGTAGGTGGTGCTGGGAGTGTGGGTGGGGGTGGGCGCTGATGCGGGGGCTTCCCTTATTTGCCACATCACTCGTTGCCGATGAGGCCCTTTTGCGGATGAGAGCTCCACTGTGACTTCACTCCCGCCTAAAGGT
Source organism: Alosa sapidissima (assembly GCF_018492685.1). NCBI lineage: Eukaryota > Metazoa > Chordata > Actinopteri > Clupeiformes > Clupeidae > Alosa > Alosa sapidissima. Next base: position 16,636,541 of record NC_055979.1, on the reverse strand, counting down.
CAGATTAGTCTAATTTAACAAATGGAGCTGTCTCGACATTAGTGGTTGGCCGTGATCACA
>NC_055979.1:16621481-16631481 GCF_018492685.1 Alosa sapidissima | reverse complement strand
TCTGAGACGGCAAGCTCGAGGAGAAAAACAGCCAGTGAAGGATGAGGTTGTTCCGCTGGACGGGCGGTGCAGGACGCGAGGCTTGGCCTCGTCCATCGATCACTCATGCGTGCCTGACAGAACTGCTGCTCCCCCACTAGGGGTGCGTTTTTTTTTTTTTTTTTTTTTTTTTTTTTGTTATCTGCATCGGGCAGAATATTTAATGACGATGAGGGACCCCAGGGGATCTCATTTGCACAGGTGTCCATCTGGTGTGAGTTGTCTTTGATAATCTCCACATCATGTCGCATTTGCATCCGCGGGCTTTATAAAAACGTCTGGGCCCTTAATCTGACAGCACGCTTCAGCCTCGGCTGGCTGCAAGTGTTTGGCTAGCTGAGGCGCCAGGGAGCTAATCGGGTGGGGGGGCATGAGCACTGCAGAAATGGACCAGAATATGTGTGTGTGTGTGTGTTTGTTTGTTTGTTGTGTGTCTCTGTGTGTTGTGTGTATGTATGTATGTGTGTGTGTGTGTGTGTGTGTGTGTGTGTGTGTGTGTGCGTGTGTGTGCGTGTTTGTGTGTGTTTGTGTGTGTGTGTGTGCGTTGAAGTGTGCATGGTTTCTCCTGGCTTTGTTGATTTGTTTCGTTAGCGTCATTATAATCTCTCCCTTCGACTCCATTATCCACAATAAGAAAAGGGTCTTCGGGTCTGATTGGTTATGTGCACAGTGCACAGAGGCACTGGTGTTTCCAAGATATGGTCGTCCTCCCCCAGACTGTCCGCAACTGCAGTACTCCTAATCCCAACGGCACAGAACAATTGACCGCAGTCCACTTCCATCCAGCAACAGCCATGTTGAAGACATCTGCATATTGTGTCGTAATCAGATACAATCAACCATTCCCTTCAGATTCAGGTTTCCCCCCCCCCAGCTTGCAGCTAACTGAGAATCTTGGTCAATACCTCCTGTGTTTACTGATGTCAATGACCCATAGATTCCTGCCTCAAGGTTGCTCAAGCAAAGCCTGCTGGGAAAAAAGAGAAAAAGCCTCTCACCTGGTTACTACTCGCTCATAAGCTGGTGAGGTGAGATGGGTGTTGGGTGTTAGTGCACGAATACTGAGTGAATTTTTTCGCCGGTGCTCAGTGGTTTGAGACATATTTGCTGCTCAGGTTCTCCGAGGCTTTGACTCGTACCTTATGACAGACTGCACAGAGTTATTGACCGGTCTCACGAGGAGGTTGGGGGCCCGTTAATAAGAGGCGACACCCGGCGAAATTGCAGTTACAGCCTATTGATATGTGTAAAGGGGAAAGGAGGGAGGGTGGAGTGGGGTGGGTGGGTGATAGGTGGCGAGTTCCTCTTTCTAGAGCATCCTCCTCAGGTTCGATAACAGCCATTAAGTGTCTGTTAAGATCTCCCTTATACCTTCCCAATTTGTCGTTGTTGTTATTGCGGTTGGGTTTCGGCTTTACCGTGACTGATATGACTGCTAGCGGCGCATCAATTCTGGCAACAGAATTTTTTTTGCAGGCTTCCACTGTATCTGCATAACATGTGACCAAACAGAAAAGGGCCAATCAATCTTCAGCGCGCTTGAGTGTCTCACCGCTGCCATCCAGTATTAGGTGTTGCCGCCACTCCATCCCTCCGTCTTGTCCCGCCTTTTTTCTTTCCCTGTTTCTTCCCTGGTCTCTCGCTTCTCAGTTGCCACAGATAATCGGGGCTGGCCAGAGTGATATTCTCTGCTCATTCTTATTCATACAGGAACGGATGAAGAAACACAGTGAAACTCATCACACGTTCCTAATGGTTCAGACAACATGCAATGAAGGGGAACAACACTGTTTTTACAATATTTATTTATTTATTTATTGCCATAATGGTGCTGGGAGATTGTCAGTCCTCATATGTGGGATGTCTAAACAAAGAGGCTAACTTAATTCAAAGTGAAATATGTCACACATCATCTCATCAGCTCTCATTTAACAGTATGCGAGACAGTGTCCATTTGAAACAACAAAGATAAGTCTTTGCCTTAAATACCGGAATCAGTACTGAACCAACTTGACAGCTGTTATGATGACTGATCATTATAACCTGTATATTGTCAGTATTGGTATGTCTACCTGTGTGTACAGAGTAGCAGAACACTCTTAAATACCGGAATCAGTACTGAACCAACTTGACAGCTGTTATGATGACTGATCATTATAACCTGTATATTGTCAGTATTGGTATGTCTACCTGTGTGTACAGAGTAGCAGAACACTCTTAAATACAGGAATCAGTACTGAACCAACTTGACAGCTGTTATGATGACTGATCATTATAACCTGTATATTGTCAGTATTGGTATGTCTACCTGTGTGTACAGAGTAGCAGAACACTCTTAACTGTATGCTGCTTGAGCCTACTCCAAGAAAAAGCTATCAAGTGGAAACTAATATTACAGCCACAGATTTTCGTAGACGATTTTGGCGCATCAGTGCGTCAGCAGTTGTTTGCAATTTTCACTTACTAGACTACTGTAGGCCTTTATTTGGCCCTGTGCAACATTGTTTTTTTCTAACTCACATTTGTGTTCGGGGAGTTGTTTTCCAATAAATCCAATCATGGCAGAAATGCTGCATTGTAAACCACCTCTGGAAGCAGTGCTAAAAACAAACTTGAATAATGGGTCTCATGCCTCCATTTTATTTAATATTCATGGTTATTTGAATTGTGCTATTCTGAGGCAAAGCAGCCAAACATCATTCTGAAAATAAAGCAGGCTTAATAACTAGACCTGTGGAAGCTTATGTAACTCCCCCAGTAGGGAGAAGTCAGTAGCCAGATTTGTGCACACTGTTAGTAAAGGCTACAGTCATGGCTCTGTTTCCATGGTGAGACTGACCTTATGAAGGATTGGACTGCCTGTATTACAATGGAGGTTTGTGTACAATGTCACACGAAATGATGACCAAGCAGAGGTAGAACATGACCTTTGGCCTCAAGATGTCAAAGATATTTTGAAAATAAATCACTTGATCACTTGAAAATAAAATGTTTAATTCCTTATTCAGATCTCCCTATCCTCTTTTTTGGGTGTTCCTTCTTTTCCAGAAATTCAACATATTGTATGAAAGTCTCCATGGAACTATCCGTGGCTGAGAATGACACAGATGCCTGTTACAACTCCAAGATGAGGTACTTCGAGAAGGCAGAATTAAGTAAAAGCAAAGATATCATCTGCCCTGATATTGAGGACTATGTTCAGCCTGGGAAGGACCCAGACCTAGTCTGGTACAAGGTGAGAGATCACTCAATCTATTTCTAGATGGAACTTTCTTTCTCATTAATGTGTTTATGTCAGTGTTATGATGAATTGGAATTCAAATGACAACATAAAATGTATGAAACATTTACCTTTTTATCTAATTTATCGAATCTAAATCTCACAGAAATTGGTGTTGAATCAAACTGGTATTGAAGTTTGTGTCCATCAGAAGTAGTGTGGGGAAACGTTATGATACTATTCAATACAATGCCTAAAGGCTAGAAATCCACAAACTATTTGTGTGCATATATATAGGCTTAGGTTTTGCACACAGATGCTTTCAGACAATCTTTTCTATTTCATTTATACTTTTTTTTTTTGTGAACAAATTTAGATCTGCTTCATGTGTATTCAAAACTCAACGAGCTCCTGCTGCCTGAGCAGCTCATTGGTATGCACATATTAGTAAATACTACCCACAGTGCAGCAATGATATCAGTCCCGTGGTAAGAACCAGGTTTTGAAAGCTATTTATGTCATTGTTTTCAGGTTTTGCCGCAATGCTTGAACTTTTCTTGTTGTTATTATAGTACATTGCAACCCTATGTTATGCATCAAGCAGAAAGCTACTGCAGTCTGTCTCAGTCTTATACTATTATGCACAGTATATTATTTAATATTATTTTTGGTGTTTGCACCAAAATTAGTCGATAAATGTGATTAAAACCTTTGCATGTTATGTTGTTTTTTTTTTAACTAGTCTTCAACCTGACTTCTGAGCCCCTATACAATAAATGAAAAGTAGTTTGTTGGTGCGCACATCCAAGGCAGGTGCTGGACAAAAAGTGCTAGGCTATCAAAAGGAAAAAAGGGTGGAATGTCCACACATTTGCTCCCATCAGGAATTTTTTATTGACTTGGAAGTCAAGTCAATAAAAATTCCTGATTCCTGATTGGAAGTCAAGTCAATAAAAATTCCTGATTGGAGCAAGTGTGCGGACATTCCACCCTTTTTTTCCCCTGTACAATAAACTCACAATTATGTGAGACTCAAGTTCAAAAGTGCTTTATTGTCATGGCAAACAGGCACGTGTATCGCCAAAGCAAAGAATCCAGAACACAAACCATCAGCAGCAAATGTATCAACAGATACTGTACATATCAGCAGATACTGTACACATACAGAATCAGAACTTGTAGATGTGGAGTGCATGCCTTTCTCTCTTTACTGTTTATTCTCACTTAATTGGGGGGGGGGGGGCACTCTCTATTCTTGGCAGCTTCATTGTTTCTTGCATTTAACCAAGAAGAATCAGTTGAACCAAAGAAGCTGTGTGTGTGTGTGTGTGTGTGTGTGTGTGTGTGTGTGTGTGTGTGTGTGTGTGTTAGTGTATTAGTGTATTAGGGTATTAGGTTTATTTTGTCTGCATATCCTATAGCTGTGCTTGACATTTTTCAAAAAAAAAAAAAAAACAATTCTGAAAATGAACACATCAGTAAACACGATATCATGTTTTACCAATGCAGTAATTCAAACTAAGTTGTTTTCACCATCTGCTGCAGTATGCAGTTGAGCATAGAGTAATATGGCCATGAGTTATCTTTTTTTTTCTTTTTTAAAGAATAGAGTCAAGAGTGCACGGGTAAATTCACTGCTGAATTCACAGTAGAGAAGCTCTGATTATATTCCCGTCCTTAGTCAGCAGACCAGAAAGGGATGCAGAGGAACTTAGGGATTTGTGCCCCTTTGGTTCTCATAAATAAATGCTCACCTGTTTTGAGCCGTGGTCTAAACTGTTCATTTTTAAAATGCCTGCGCTCCACAAAACCCCCCCTAGGCTACTGTAGGTCCACTAAGAGACACCGAAATGAATTACACTGTATTTAGATGTGTTGTTCAGATTCCATGGAAGAAAGAGAGAGACAGACAAAAATTAGGTAGGGGGTTAGAGACCTCGGCGCATGATATTCCTTTATTAGCTCAAGATAAAGAAAGGATAAAGAAACCCCCAGGAAGAGAGGAAGGAAAACATACAAATAAACAAATAAAAAGAGAAACCTCTGCCCACCTCAAACCAACATCACCAGTTCCACCGCTGCTGTGTCTGCTTCCCCGGGAGCATCCTTAGGCAAGGAGTGTCCTCCGCACCAAGTTATTTGAGTTCATCGCGCGCCCGCTCCTAGCCGCCCACCCACGTGTAACAGCAGACAGACAGAGGTAGGCGAGTGGGAGCCCAGGCCAATTCATCAAAAGTAGATGAGTGTCGGATTAGATGGACGCAGTGCTTCTTCAGTTTCTCGGCGAATTGAATTAAAAAGATGGGTAATGACTTGGGCTCGGGCACCTGCAGTTATTTGCGCAGCCCTGGAGCGGGGCTGATTGAATTCGGCCCGTCGTGAGGGCCGGGTCGAAAGCAGAACCCTGAAGCCATCTTCCTCCTCTGCAGCTTGCCGGAGGCTGAGTTGTTGGCGGAGGAGGAGGAGGAGGAGGAGGAGGGGAGGGTGGGCGTTCAAAGCACCCTTGGCCCCCTTCAGGGTTCCTCCTACATAGGTTGGTCTGGGGTGATTACAAACTCATCTGAGATGGAACGCTCCATCGGGAAGCCAACACTATTAATAGAGACCGATGAGGCTCCCCAAGACCTACACCTGATTGCTTGTCACAGATAACGACAGATTCTGGGACAGGTCTGTCTTGTTAAGTTCAGCACCGACATCAGTGCCACACCTGTTTCAGAATCAACTCACATTTTGGATGCATTGTTGTCGGTACTCGCACTGGTTGTTAGCTGACATTGTTCACATGTTCAACATGAGATGCACTGATGTGCATTGTATTAGAAATCAATACCCTCATTATGTCTGAGATGAACACTGCGATGCAAGTATGTGTCTTATTGAACTTATTTTCCAATTTTCTCTGAAGGAGTGCAAGCCTAAACAATGGAGACAGAGCATCGTGAGAAGAAAAGACACCCTCTCGATACGTGAGGTCGGAGAAGATGACATTGGAAATTACACGTGCGAAATACAATTCGGGAGCTTTGTGGTGCGGAGAACAACAGAGTTATCAGTCACAGGTGAGAAGCTTTTCCAGCCTTTTCTCTGTTACAGATTTTTTGGGGTTGGTATGTCCTAGCAAGTCCCATACGGTTGCCTACTTTCCTGACAAGCTGTCATAACTCTCTTATCCCTTGTGATGTTTTCAATTTGGTACTGCTGCACCCCAAAAGTGATCCTTATCGAGCCTAGTTTAGATGGAGTTTGGAGCTGACAAAAGTGAAACTCCGCAGTGGGAGATAAGCCACTGTGCTGTTCACATTACAAATGCTGTGATAGTTCTCTTGCTGGCACTAAAAACCTCATAGTAAGCAGCTAGTCAGAAATATTATGTTAGCTTGCAGGCACAGCCCATTTCCCTCGAATGGCTCTTGCCTCTACAATTGCCTCAGCTGTTAGGTCTTGTCATTCATTACGGGGAACAGGTTATCAGTTGCCGGGAATGTGAACTATTGCAGGACAAGGGAAACTCAAAAACAAATAGCAGTACTTAAACTCAAGGGGACACGGTAATGGCTGCCCATAAAAAATATGTCACATAGTCCTGAAAATGGTTTGTGTTGTTGTTCTTGTTTTTTTTTGTCTTTTCCAAAGGTGGTAATGGGAGAGAAAACCTTGACTTGACACCCTGATGCATAAGCTTTGTTTTAAGCTGATTGAGCCTGTTGTTGCCAAGATGTCATGGTCAATAGCTCTTTGCGGTAGTCGCTCCTGGCTTTCTTAATTGCTTTACTGCAGATTTCACTTCGAAAGCCACTTCAGCACTTCTTAGCAAAAACTGTTGAAATATTTAAGGTTGAACTTTAAAACCGTTGATGTCAGAAAGCCAGGTGACAAGGAAACCAAGCAGGGCCTTCCTGAAAGCAGTGATGCATCAGAGTGTTTAGAACCAGCCCCCAGAGCCCTCCGCATTCAGCTGTCTTTTCTGTAGCTGTTATAGGTACAACTAATCAATAGCAAGCCATCTCCTCGTAACTGACAAGTGAAACTAAAGCTTTGGCGTCCTGCCTTTGTACTCTTTACTCTTTGTAATTTAGCTATTTTTCAGGGCCACACACTCAAAACACCAGGGGCATCCAACGCTGTCTAGAAAGACCAGAGGATGGAGCGAACAGTTACAGTAAATTAGAGCCATTAGAGCTCCTTTTCACTGCTGGGTGGGTGCAGGGCACGAGTCAAAAGGTGGGATTGATTGCGAAAAGACCAGCTCGTTGTCCGGCGTCTCGGCTGGCCTGATCCAGGTGAACCCGGTTCTGCGTCGGGTGGTGTTGCACGGGGCAACCAGCGACCCCGGGACAGCCAGCCGGGGATTTTCCTAATGGGGACCTTTGCTCCTCTTGGCCAACCCTTTATCCACCTCGCACCTCGCAGCTCCGCGCTCGGAAAAGGAAGCACAGCCATTAGGCTCGGAAGTTTCCTTTTTTCCCCCCCTTATTTCTCTTTTCTTTCCGAGCGCGTTGCCTGGCTCATCAGCCTCCTCTCCTTTGTTCTCATGCATTATTAGTGAGGATGAATTTAGGCACATAGTCATCCAGAGCCTGTAATTGTAATTGTTAGCACAGATCTCAGGACTGCCCTTGTTTCTATTCCTGGAGTAAGGAAGGAAGAAGAAGAAGGTTTTCTTTTTTTTTTTCCCCCACAGCGTTAGGGACGATTACTCCCTGTTTGGAAGAGGTTGTTGCATGGACATCGAGGGGTACATATCAGAGAATATTATTATCTCCGATGAAGAGGAAGCTGATTTATTTATTTATTTGCTTATTTATTCTCCAATCATAAACACAGTGACCGCAAACCGCCGATGCAGGTTAGGGGTGAGACAAAACTATTAGCCGTGTGTTTCCATCTGATTACTGCCTGTAACACTCGTACAGAGACAGGGACCGATTTGGTTGGTGGCCAACTTCAGCAATCATCCTTTATCACTAGATCAGGGCCGCTGTTCTATCCCTGGCATTCCCTTAGCTGTGTGAAAATCTCTCTCTCTCTCTCTCTCTCTGCAGTGCTAGAGGACAAGCAATTACAGTGAGATGATTATTCTGAGCGGTAAACATTCATATTTGTTCATATTCTTTTTTTCTATCGCTTTTGAAAATCAAAGAGGGAATTGGAGGCTTTTCTTCTTGATGTATTCTTAAACGAACCTGCCAATTACCAGTGCAGGACCTGATTGCAGATAGATTATTCAGACAGAGCCAGAACGGCGTGAGACAAAAAAGCCACCGCTGACAGGCACAGCAGGCGACCATACTGTATCTTCTGAAGACAGGAAAACAGGGCTCTCCTGTTGGATTTAATGGTTATAGCAGAGACGGTTGATGTAGGGAAACGGATATGGAATATAGGCATAACCTCAGTTTACTTTTAAAAATAACCAACTAACTTTTATTGGCATTAATGGATACCAAAATTAAATAGTTATGTTGTCTATAATAACATACTGTTTGTTCTTCTTCTTTTTTGCCAATTTCTGCTCTCCCTCCAATATGTTAAACTTATTCATTACAACTTATTCAAACCATACTGTTTTGTGTTATTTTATTTAAATGTTCCATCTGAACAGACCCTGATGAGTGCAGAGGGCCCAGACATCATCAGCGGTCTCAGGTTATGTGAGCTTTATCCCTCCATCGATGTTTTCAAAACAAGTAGATTAGTCCCATTAATATGCAGTCCTAATGAAAGCACACTGTGCCACCATCTCTCTCTCAGCTGTCTGGATGTTTTAATGGAGCCAGGGTCATGACAATCCAAAAGGGGCTTGTAGATCAGCTCAGTCCCCATTCACCCACTATGCTTGCTGTTTGAAGGTAAAGTGACAATAAAAAATGGCACATTTTCACTCGGTGATGCTTGCGTGGTTGCTATATGGAGCATATAACTTTTCATTAGCCAGCAACGGGGGTTGGATTTGTCCCTGGTGACCATTTTGCGTCCGGCATTCTTCCCCATATTAGTGAACGAGGATGATGCATTAGTTCTGGAAATGCTGATGTGGAGATCCTCCATAGTGGTACTTCCTCGGCGAGGGAATCTCCCAGATGAGAAGCGTAGCGTTTCGCTAATTTTTTCGTTCGCTCACTCATTTCCATTAATCTTAGGGGAGTGCTTCGTTTATTTGTCTTTAGATGAGTACCCACTCTTTATTTCTCTCTCTCTCTCTCTCTCTCTCTCTCTCTCTCTCTCTCTCTCTCTCTCTCTCTCTCTCTTCCTCTGTGTGCATACTTATTCACATAGTTAATCTCTATTACCTCTCCTTGATACCTAACATTCCCTCATCTCTGTAGTCGTTGTCGTCATCACTGCGGAGAGGAAAGGGGTGGGGAGGTCAGTTTCAATTTGGTTGTCTTTAAGACCTCTTAAACTTAATGAGCTCTTCCTCTATTGTGGTCTATTAAAAACATACATTATCCCCTAAATGAATTTTGGGACTTTATGACTGTTTTACAGAGCATGCCTTTTGATTTCCTGGATTAAAACCCATACGATAAAACTTCGATAATTAAACGCCCACCCGACAAGAATAGCGTATTAGCCTCAGGGCTGAAACAGTGACCTCCGGTCTTGCTTATTACTTGGGCCTGGCGACGGTTAACCTGTTTATATCCATGTACCGTAAAGTATGTGGAAATGAATAAGCAAAATGGCTCCCTTAGTGTGACAGGTTTTACTGTAAGCTATGTCAATGTGTCCTCCCCC
>NC_055979.1:16591481-16611481 GCF_018492685.1 Alosa sapidissima | reverse complement strand
GATCCCCAGGGAAAATTCAAGTGTGTGTGTGTGTGTGTGTGTGTGTGTAAGTAAAATATTGTGTGTGTAATAGTGTGTGTGTGTGTGTGTGTGTATTTTGTTGCTGCATAAGTGGCAATGCTGTATCCTACATTTTTCTCATCATTTGTATGTGTTTGTCTGTGCATTTGCATCTCAAGTTCATGCATATATACAGTATGCTTGATTTTTTTTTCTGTGTGTCTCTGTGTGTAGGCAAACATATGTGTTTCCATTAATCTATGCACTCTCTCTAACATGCCAGTCCTGCACTTACTCGCACACACACACACACACACACACACAAAAATACAAACACGTGAGAGTTATTGCATATATTACATAAGGCACCTCTCATTTTCCTTCCGTTGCTTCTTCTTTTCACCACTTTTTTAGCGGTTGGGGGTAATTTGGTGGTTGTGGAGAGTGTGTGTGTGTGTGTCTGTGTGTGTGTGTGTGTGTGTGTGTGTGTGTGGGGGGGGGGGGGGGGGGTATGGGGTGTTAAGCCTTGTAGAGGCTGTTCTCTCCCGGGACCCGCTTTTGCTCCCACAGACAGCGAGGAAAGATTAAACGGAAGAAGCCATTTCCTCTGTCTCTAATCCCTCGCGCTGTGTGTGTGTGTGAGAGAGAAAGAGAGTGAGAGAGAGAGTGAGTGAGAGAGAGAGTGAGTGAGTGAGAGAGAGAGAGAGAGAGAGTGAGAGAGAAATAGAGGGAGAGAGAAAGAGAGTGGGAGCGGGAGCTGCTCTTGGCTCCAAGGAAGTGAGGCACCTAATTACAAATAAAAGGCTTTTTGATGTCGTCGCCATTATCGTATAGCTCCCATGCCTTTTTGTAATAAATATCTTCATTGGCACAAAGTGACGCCACATGCTGACCCCATGTTGAAGAGTGTATATTAAAGGACAGTGTTATTTATTTTGGTTAGGCTGGACTGCCATTGATCTTCAGTAGCGAACAAAAAATGAGATACGGATAAATATATAAATATATAAATAAATAAAAGACTTAAAATAAATAAATAACTTGCTTTAAAAAGCTATTGTGTGTAGGAGGGATAGGATGTCCAACAAGGGAATTCCAGCTTCAGCGTCTGGAGTGGCAGACTCTTTTCCCTCCTCCTCTCTCCTTCTTCAAAGCCACAGTCTCAAATATCCGTCCTGTTCACAGCACCTGAGTAAGAGCTGCTGCTTGGCAGAATTCAGCTTTATGATAATGCCCTATACAATACATACTTACAAACACATGCACTCACATAACATAGCATTATATATATATACATATATAACATATATGTGTGAAGAGTTTGGTTCCAAAACGCTATATCCACCATTTTAATGAATTTTCATAAATATTTTATTTAGCATTTTGTTTTCCAAGTAAATTTCAGTAGAATTGTAATTGGGTATTGCTATTTGATTTATCTTTACTCAATCAAAACAACACACCTGCAATCAATCAAATTGATATTACTTGAAATACACAATTAAACAGCTTGACTTTTTAATGTTTTTAAAAACGGAGATATAGTGTTTTGGCTATATACATACAGTACAGGGCAAAAGTTTGGACACACCTTCTCATTTCAATGTGTTTTCTTTATTTTCATGACTATTTACATTGTAGATTCTCACTGAAGGCATCAAAACTATGAATGAATGCAACATTATTTGGCCCACAGATGAATATTTGTCAAGTTATGGCTTGCTGAATATGGTATTAAAATAAAAACAAAATAGCAACTTTGAAGAAACTACAATATAAGACATGTTTTCAGTTATTTCACACTTTTTTGTTAAGTACATAATTCCACATGTGTTCATTAATAGTAGTTTTGATGAATCTGCAATGTAAATAGTCATGAAAATAAAGGAAACGCATTGAATGAGAAGGTGTGTCCAAACTTTTGGCCTGTACTGTAAATATTTCACAGCACTTTCTTATAGAGTACAGGACATACTGTTCCTAGCATTGAGTTACTATAACAATCTCACTCTCTCAGTTTCACCTAGGCTCAAAACAGTCGACAGACCCAGACAGCCTTGTACCCTGGCTGCAGTATAACTGCCACTATTTATTCTAAACCCACACTCTAAAAAATAATACACTGGCTCAACTTAAAAAAATTGAGGTAACAATTTGCATGGATCTTTTTAAGTAATTTCAACTCAAGCTGTTTTTGAGTAAATATTGTGAGACTTATATAGTTAGAACAACTGATGCATGTCTCACTTACATTTGCAGTCATAGTTCATCATATCAAAGTACTGCAAACTTTCTTCAGAAAAGTACACTAAGACGTATGATTACTTTCTTGAGTGCAGTAATGTTTTGCACCGATTTGTCTTGCAGTAGGGGTAGATATTCATTCATGCAACACTGGAATCAAGGACTGTTCCTATCTGGAAGTGATAGTAGTGAGGTGAGAACACTGAGCAGAGAAATTATCTTCTGTGCATGCAGAAATCAGGAATCCACATAAGTGAACTGAGCGTTGTTTTCTTCCATTTCTCTCTTGTGTCTTGACCAATGAAGGACGTTTGTCTGAACCTGTCTGCTTCTTTCTGCAGACACCCTGTCTGTGATACACATTGAGAGTTTGTACAAGCTTCTCCTTCTCTCTCTCTCTCTCTCTCTCTCTCTCTCTCTCTCTCTCTCTTCTCTCTCTCTCTCTCTCTCACTCTCTCTCTTGCTCTCTCTCTTTCTGCCCCTCCTCTAATACAGAGTACCTTTATATTGTAGCACATAAAGCTGTTTTATTCAAAGCAAGGTGAGGGTAATACGCATTTAGAATGCTCCAAGAATTCGGTCACTAGCCAAGTCGAATACATAATACATTGGAAGGACTATGACAACAGCTTTTACAGTTAGTCACTTAAAATGTATTCTAACACCTCAATATGGCCAGGGGCAGGATAGTGGAACTAGCACAAGGACACATACAGAATGTTTCATTTCTCACTGGTCTATATTAAAAAGACTTTCATTGTTTTTCTCCGTTTATAGCGGAAAAGTGAAGCTCTCACAGGCACAGGTGTGCGCGCGCACACACACACACACACACACACACACACACACACACAGCATCAGTCAATCTGGGAGCGCTTTGCAAAGTTTCCAGGGAATATATACGTGCTAATGAGTTGACGAGTGTACGCATGCAAGCTTCCTTGTGACTTCATGCATCTGGGAGGCCTAATTAGGATGACGTGTCACATAATTAATGCCCGCTCTTGCCAAATTATCACTTCGTTAGTGCCATCACGTGCCTGATGTGGGGAGTGGTGCTAAACTACCGCTAATGGGTCGAGAAAGTGCCAGGGAAGTCGCTAACACGTACAGCGAATGCAGTGGGGAAAGAACAGACAAAGAAGGAGAAGAAAAAGAATAAAATATTTCTCCCCTCATATTCCTCTAGAAAGTAGCTCTTTCATACGGTAGTTTCAGACCTGTCGATATGAGTTTTTTGAACCAAATCACAACTTCTTTCATGGGCTGACAAGGAGAAAATAAACACACACACACACACACGGACACGCACACGCACACAAACACACTAACACTATAACATAGCCTTGCATCAGAAGTCGTTTCAAAGTCAGACAGGGGAAGGAAAACAACAATTATATCTCCTTTGCTCACCCTTCAGCAGACAGAGGGAGAGGGAAAGTGAGTTAGCCCTTCATACAGTGTTGTGCCAAGTGCGATTACGGACTCTTCTTCTGAGGCCTACCAATGAAAGGCCCAGGTGGTTTTTGGGGGAAAATGTTGCCGTGTCGCTGTGGATTTGTTTTCCCGTTTCTGACGGGCTTTTTGCCTTTTGATTCGGGTTTCTTATCGAATGTCATCCCAAGGACAGCAGACAGTTCTGACTCACCCTTAGTCTAGAGGATGTGCTATAAATTCATGAAGACATGTGAGTTCATATCACTTCAACAAACACAGAAATATAAAAAACAATAAGAAAAGAAGATTTGCAAACATGTGAATGATGTGCAATGATGGCTAAGTAATGGAAGTTAGACATTAGCACAATAAATAAGCTTTTTTTAACCACATGCTCTCTATCCACAGGGGCCTGAGAGTAAGGGCAAATATCACCATAGCGACAGTAGGTAAAAAGTGTGTAATAATAACTGCAACAATTTTCAGGGACAAATAAATGCCAAATTAGTGCCACAGCATGTTCATTGAAAGAGTAACAGTGTAAGTGTGCAGGAAATACAAATGGAAGGAAAGAAAGGTTCTCTATAAAAGTTGATCATCAATTATTATTGACATTCGTAGTCAAGCAAATGGTAAAAATACTCTAGGCACTACTGTTTTAGGCCCTGTCTTTCTTGAACAACATGTCACATGCACAACAGGCCCCCAAACGCACTGCAGTCCTGGACTCTTCTCATATCAGTTTTCTCACAGAAAAAACAGAACAGGATGGATGTGTTGTTAAAGCCCACATCAACGCACTTATATTTTATCAATATTTCATGTTTTTTGGCTCACACACAGAGTGTTCTCAAACAGCCAGAGCACCAGGGGTGCCACTGAGTTTAACATTGTGTGTGCGTGTGTGTGTGTGTGTGTGTGTGTGTGTGTGTGTGTGTGTGTGTGTGTGTGTGTGTGTGTGTGTGTGTGTGTGTGTGTGTGTGTGTGTGTGTGAGTGTGTGTGTGAGTGTGTGTGTGTGTGTGTGTGTGTGTGTGAGAGAGAGAGCCAACCCCTATGCCTCCTATGGAATAGAGGTAGCCATGCCATCCAGATATGCAGAAACTCAGCACAGCACTCTTTGCATGATCACTTTCTGAAATATTACCGCTTATTAGGATATACAGTACAAGCGAAATGTTATCATTTTAAAGGTATGTTCACATGTGTTAAGCAAAGTCAATCCGCCTCCAGGCTGTGACACGCCATCTGTTGGCAAGATGGGGGAAGTGCTTGCCACTTTTGTTCCAGATAAATGACTTGCAACGGCTGTCAAAGGCAATGAAACTCAAATAAAGAGGCGTTTAAACAAGTGGACACGTTTTCAGAGTGAAATAAATGTCCCGATGCGATCTGTGGGCGAGCTCGTCTGGCCGAGGCCTTGATGCCTATGATGTAGTGCATTTCAACAGGCATCCCAATGGACGATCTGTGTTGGGCTCCATCCATCCATGTTATGTTGCTCTCTCCCTTCCCCTCTCTCTCTCTCTCTCTCTCTCTCTCTCTCTCTCTCCTTCCGTGCGCTTGGCCTTCTCTTGAGCAGAGAAATGTTTTTAGGGGTCTGTTTTGTACTGTGCTTTCACTAAGTTGTGCACACATGCACACACACGGTTTCACTTTCCTCACACACAAGCTGTCTTTTTCTTTTCTGTGTGAAGACACTGATTCTTCTATGCCCACGTGTACCTTTCTCACACACATAGACATGGACAACACACACAAACACACACAAGCACTCTGTCTGACAGATCACACAGATGAAAGTTAACTCATCCAAAATAGTCAGATATATACACACTCAGATGCACACAGTGGAACTCTGTCTCTGTCACTTTCTCTCACGCACAGTCATAGACACATACAGACATCTGGACACACACAGAGATAGACAGACACAGATACATATGTGCACAGACACACACACACACACACACACACGCACACAGTCTGTGAGATCAGTTTACCTTAGCTTTGGTAGCTAGGTCGGCAGCGGTGGTCAGAGGCGGCCGGCTGATGTGATGTGAATTGATTGCGTGGCTGCCAGGCTTCTCTGTTATGACAGGTTATTTTAGTGGCACTAAAAGTCTTGCACTGATGCTTAAAGGGAGAGGGTGTGTGTGTGTGTGTGTGTGTATTGGGGGTTTGTGTGGAGGGTGGGGGGTACAAAACAGAGACTTAAGGCATATTGTCAGGCCAGTGTGCACTGTTTTATTTATGAAACGGCAGTGTGGCGCGCCAGCAGACGGAGAAAAAGCAACATGACATGCGTGCGTGCCAGGAAGAGAAATGTTGTTTTTTTCCACAGACCTCCATTTCCTCGGTTCAGGCGCCCATTTCGCTGTGAAATAATTGCCTCTTACAGTTTTCACACAGTCACCGGCCACTACTGTGGGATTGTGTGTGTGTGTGTGTGTGTGTGTGTGTGTGTGTGTGTGTGTGTGTGTGTGTGTGTGTGTGTGTGTCTGTGTGTCTTTGTGAGTGTGTGTGCATATGAGTTGGCTATTTTGGGAGGGTGGGGGATCTAGGTGGCTGCATCTCTGGGCAATTTGAAGTTATAATTGCAGGTTGATTTGTGGTCTTTAAGGGTCATCGTTCCAACCATCAGCATGATTGCCCAATGAAGGTCTAATAAAAGAGAACAAGCGCGGACATATTTCTCCCACCAGACAAGTCCGTTTTTTTTATTTCTTTAAACACCATTCCTTGGGAATAGGACTTACTTGAGGGAATAAATCAATTATTAATTTGGATTTACACATGTATGTTCCGACAACAACACATGCATACAAACACACACACACACACAAGCGCATACCAACACACTCCTACATACAGAAAACCTGGCACCAATCAGAATCAACCAGCCAAACTAACAAACCGTGGGATCAACACCAGTCAATTCATTTCATTGCACCGCCACCCTGCCACACACACACACGCACACACACACACACACACACACACACACACACACACGCAGAATGAAAGGTTTGCATAACAGGCGTCCCCTCCCCATGCATCCCTCATTGCCATTGACACCATGCAGGAGTCTCGCTGGGAGCACTTTGCCATTATCTGCTTTACATTCTGCTCACCTATGAAAATGTCACTGGGCATATGCGATCCACATGATTACCAAAGGTCAGACACAGTGCGTTGTCCCTGCACTTACATGCTGTGTTCATTTTGAACAACGTCGAAAGCACCAGAGAAGAGTCATAACCGCACAGCATGTCACTGCATAGGCTACTATGTGTCTCTATAAAGGTACAGTAACTAAAATGAAGTGCTAAAATTCAAGCTGAACATCACATCTAAACTTTAAGGTCTTAACAGTGGTGTAGTCTATGTGATACGCAGGATTACGCAGTTTAAAGCATCATCATCTCAGTATGCCCACTTAAAATAGGCAAGGATACGTATTTGGGGTTGATCACAGTACCCACTACCGCTAACTACTACATCACAGTATACCCACTACTGCTAACTAGACTTCATCTCAGTATACCCACGACTACAGCTAACTAGACTTCATCTATACCCACTACAGCTAACTAGACTACATCACAGTATACCCACTACAGCTAACTAGACTACAGTACATCTTAGTACACCCACTACAGCTAACTAGACTACATCACAGTATACCCACTACAGCTAACTAGACTACAGTACATCTTAGTACACCCACTACAGCTAACTAGCCTACATCACAGTATACCCACTACAGCTAACTAGCCTACAGTACATCTTAGTACACCCACTACAGCTAACTAGCCTACATCACAGTATACCCACTACAGCTAACTAGCCTACATCACAGTATACCCACTACAGCTAACTAGACTGCATCACAGTATACCCACTACAGCTAACTAGACTACAGTACATCTTAGTACACCCACTACAGCTAACTAGACTACATCACAGTATACCCACTACAGCTAACTAGACTACAGTACATCTTAGTACACCCACTACAGCTAACTAGCCTACATCACAGTATACCCTCTACAGCTAACTAGACTACAGTACATCTTAGTACACCCACTACAGCTAACTAGACTACAGTACATCACAGTATACCCACTACAGCTAACTAGACTACATCACAGTATACCCACTACAGCTAGACTACAGTACATCTTAGTACACCCACTACAGCTAACTAGACTACAGTACATCTTAGTACACCCACTACAGCTAACTAGACTACAGTACATCTTAGTACACCCACTACAGCTAACTAGACTACTCCACTGCTACTTTGGATTTACATGTGAACGTATTTCCTGTAAGAGATGTATGCACTGCACTGTATTGGCTTAATAGATTAACTCTGTGCATTGCGATGACTTCAGGGTTGTCTTTGGTGCCTGTAGCTCAGACACAGTAGCACAGTATGGGAGGGGGGCCTATGCTGAGATTCTGTCTACATTCACTTACTAAATCTGGAACCTCATTAGTTCAGTCACCTTTTGAAATGCCATCGTAAACCCCTGGATAATTGACTCCAAGTGCTTAGCGTGATTGTCATCGGTCCACCGTATGTCAAAAACACAAGCTAAATTTGACTACACTGACCAACCTAGGTCAAAGCAATTTAATTAGCTTCTCTGAATTCATTCCTGTGCTACTCACCACAACCCATAATTTCTATTTTTTTTTTAATTATTGTTATTATTTTATTTTAAGTGTCTATTGCTCAATCATATTGCTAGGCAAATTGTGCTAGTGCAGATTAGCCCTCACTATATCAACATAGACTTAAGATAAGATGTGTGGCCGTGTGTGTGTGCGTATGCTTGAGTGTCACATACAGGCACACACGCACACACCCCCACACACACCCCCCCCCACACACACACACACCCTGCCCTGAGCCTAATGCAGCCCATCCCTGCCCAGTGCAGTCGGCGCAGCATCTAAGCGAGCACGTTGCCGGGCCTCCTGATGTTGGCGCCCAGTGCGATGTAATTAGCGCCGATGAGGAATGAAAGCAGCCGATAGACGGGCCAGTTCATTAGCCACGCTACCTAGTGGAGGGAGAGCCTGCTGGGGCCGCTCATGTCAGATCTTTCTCTCTCTCTTTCTCTCTCTCTCTCTTTCTCTCTCTCAGCATCTCCTTCTCCCTCCCCCTCTCTCTATCCCCCTCCTCACTGTCATTTTCTAATTTTCTAATTTTCTCTTTCCTCTCTATTTGATTCTGATTCTCTCTCTCTTTCTTACCCTCTTACTTCCTAATTCTCTCTCTTTCTCTGTCTTTCTCTCCTTCCTCATCTTGCTCATATTCTCTCTCTCTCTCTCCATTCTATTTGTAGCTTTGTCACTGTCTTTGTCCCTCCCACTCTCTCTCTCTCTCTCTCTCTCTCTCTCTCTCTCTCTCTCTCTCTCTCTCTCTCTCTCTCTGTCTCTCTCGGCTTTTGAGTTCCTGCTGAGACGTGCGGCCGGTTGCTACTCTTTCGACCACCCAGTGCGGCATCCACCTCGGCCCATCACATGGGTCAGCGCGCATGCATGTCACTGGCCTGGGGAACACAATTGCTACAGCAACACACACTCGTACACACCCACACACACACATACATACACACCCACACACACACATACTGTACATACACACACACACAAGGCACATGCTATCATGAAAGGTAGCATCCTCCCACCCACAGAGGTTTCCACGCTGCACAATCACAGCAGTGGCATTTAATTCACAAGGTGCAGGGTGATACGTAGCTATAGATAGCATGCTGCTGAGAGATGCCAGTAGTCCCATTAGAGGTGAGTGTGTGTGTGTGTGTGTGTGTGTGTGTGTGTGTGTGTGTGTGTGTGTAAGAGTGTGAGTAAGTCTCAGAAAGAATCATATAAGCTCTGGCAGGCTCGTCCCAGCAAGTGTGGTAAGACTGAAGAGTTTGTTAATGTGCATTTAAATCAAAACAGGCGACAATGTGGCATCGTAAACACAGTTGAGTTAGTAAACAGCACGCTGCAGGTGTGTTTCAGAGACAAAGAGAGAGCGATAGAAACACTCTTTTATTGGATTTGTATTCCTCTGCAGGCGAGGAATTCATCAACGCTTCAGATCAGTAGCTCACAAATTACACATCACACACACACACACACACACACACACACACACTAACACATTTTCTACATATTTCATTGTTCCTCCATGGAAATTGCGCGCCAGTATGCAACCACCCAGATGTGCATTCATAACCCAGAATGCAGTGTTAGTTGGGAACATGGCCAGTCTCAGTGGTACTTATGCTAGTGCTTGTTTAGATGAGAATGTGCTATTTAGCGGCTGTTTGCCTACGCAGTTGGCATAACAACCTCTCTCTCCGTTTACGTATGTTCCCTGAAACCCCTTTAGATAGAATAACAAAGCATGTACATTGCACTTTAATGAGCGGATTGTGTTACGTGTAATGATTTGCTTATTCTTTTTTTTTTTTCGTGAGCCTGAATTGCGCCGCTGTTTGCTTCTTACTTTCCCTTGTTCCTCCCTCGACAGCGATGGTCACATTACGAGGCTGTCTCGTTTTCATTCACCCCTTGTTTTTTCGTCGAAACACCCATAAAGTCAAGTGACGCCAACTGTTTACACGCCCACACTTGCACACCATTGCAGACCTTATTTAGTCTTTTATGATGACTGACCTCCTCTGTTAACAGAGTCTGACCCGTGTATATGAGCACATATAACAGTTATAGACATATTCATTAGGCGACCAAGGGGTCCTTGAGGGCAAAACAGGGGGCCGTCCATCCCCAAGGGTCTGTCCAGCGAGAACGTTACAATTACAGAGCAAACCACTTAACTCTTTAATCCCAGAGATTTATGGTCGTTAACCTGACAGTATATTGGCTATATTGGTTTCATTCAGCAGATATATAATTTCTTTCATTGGGTCCAGGGCATGGGGTGTTTTCCGCCTTCTATCCTGAAGGTTCAGCCCGCTATGACAGCAGTAAGTGTACTGTTAATCATAAATTCCACTATGTGGAAATTGCACTGCTTAGAGCTCTTGTGAATGTAGCAATATAGGCTATGTGCATTTGCAAGTACATGAATTCTGCCAACTAATTATTCTGGCTCTGCATGCAGGCAGGGTACATCATACGCACTTAGCCACAACGCAGGATGGATCCTTTTATGAGCCAATTGCGCTCAGCCTCAGATGCCTAAGGCTGGTAGACTGCAGTGTTTATTGCCACCTATGTCCACAACTGCAACCAGGGGAGCACTGAAATGATTACACACTCTAGACTCCCCGAACCTCCATCCCTCTATGCTAATGATATATAATATTCTGTTTTTTTCCCTCTCCTTTAAATATATGTTTAGGCCTTTTGTCTTTAATCGGATAGGATCCAGAAGAGTGACAGGGAGTGAATGGGAGAGAGAGAGATTTGGAAATGACCCCAGGTGGGATTCAAGGCTCTATGTTGACCTGTTGTATGGAGCCCGCAGTTGCCATCACACGTAGGCCTACATGTACATTTCACCGCCTCACCAAAGGCCAACGGTTTCTTCTTCTGGCCCTGCCCATGATAGGGGTGTCTTGTTGTAGTCGGGAAATTCACTTTTCCCAGCCACAGTTGTCACATGTTTACTTCAGGGGTTTTGCCTTAGGTTTCAGTAAAGTACTAAATAATGTACATAATTAAGAGTGCTATGCAAATAATGTCACTAAATGTCAGTTAAGACATAGCAAACTGGCTTAAACCGACTTAAATCACGTATATGCCCCGCACTGATAAGAAGCCATTCAAATTCAGTCTGTTTCCCCTGTCGGATAGGCTCTTTGTGGCATGAGCATTTCATTTGGCTACAATGAGAGAGAAGGCATCGAGAGGCCTTTTAAAAGCCTCTGGGACATGATAGACATACAAGAGCAGGACCCCCGGGACAGGCAGTGGTAAACAAGGCCTTTTACACTGCGCTAGTCTGTTTTTATTTGGGCTTTTATCCTTGTGCAATTTAGTCTGGTTTAGTCAGTCCATTTGCTTCTCTCTCTCTCTCCCTCTCTCTCTCTCTCTCTCTCTCTCGATCTCTCTCGCTCTCTCTCTCTCTGTCATTCTTGCTCTTTGCCAAGTGCTCATCTGTTCAGTGGAGAGTGAGAATGTCCCTGTGATGCTGGTAGTCGGGGATGTACAGTACTCAGAGAACACGGCTCTGTTGTTTGGGCCTTGGAAAAAACCCTGCTGCTGCTGCTGCTGCTGCTGCTGTGCGACACAAGCAGGTCAAATGGAGGTGGAAGATTAGACTCAGCTACCCGTCTCTTCTCAATTATTATGTCATATGTGTTTGTGTGTGTGTGTGTGTGTGTGTGTGTGTGTGTGTGTGTGTGTGTGTGTGTTTGTGTGTGTGTGTGTAGGTGTGTGTTCAAGTCGACACATACAACATAGATAATAATACCCTGCTGGCAGAAGGACATGATGCAATGTTTGAGTGCAGGCTGTTGTGAGATAATTGCCTTGAGTTGATTGTGGTGTTTATTGTACCTTGTCTGAGTTTTGTGTGTTTGATTGTTCATGTTCTTTGTATGCCTGTGTGTGTGTGTGTACGTATGTGCGGTTTGTGCTTGTAGTTTGCTTTAATATCCAGCTTTACTGAATAGTTAGCACCATGGTTGGCCATTGTGTCCTTGCACAAAAGGGTGCTTGTATGCTCAATACTACGTGTGCACAATGTACTCTGCAGAGATTTGTCATCCTGCATACGACATACATATCATGACATACGTGACAGCCAAAACTACAGTGCTTGTTCCTCCAGCATCCTCACCCGCCTCTGCCAGCCTCCTCCTTGGCGCAGTGGTCCGCAGGTGCTGGCACCCGCCTCAGCCCTGTTTGAACAGCTGGGTGAACTGGCAGCGCCGCGCCACGTTGTGTCCCTGGAGATTAAGTGCTGTCTGGCAGGGGAGAGCAGGCGGGTAGAGGAAGGCATGTGGGCAAGTGGGCCTCTCTCTCCGATAGGATGCCACACTAAAATCTAATTTGACACCGGTCACTGACACAGTGCATGAGAACAGGAATCCATCTAGAAAGCATGCTGATATGGGATATACATCATTGTATGCTCTATTTTGATTGTGTAGATTTTTGTATTTTTAATATCATCGTAATTGTGTTTAATATCATACTGGTGTTTTAAGAACAATGTTATAAAAGTACCTTACCCAGTGTATTTGTAATGTACACACTCTGTAGGTAGATGAATACATTACAATTTGAATTGAAAATGAATACAATAACAATTTGAAACACTGAAGCTGAAAGCGCTATAGACGGAGAGATACGGAGGGAGGGATAGAGCGAGGGAGAGGGAGAGATGGAGAGAGGGATGGAGGGAGAGAGAGGGGGAGGAAGAATGATGTTAGTTAGTTGCTTAGCATGGGGGATGACATACCTCACTGGGCACCACTCTCAGTCCGCAAGTAGCAGCGCCCATGCCCCTCCCCTAGACCCAGTTCTGCCAGCGCGCATCACAGGCCATTATCCCGAGTCCGGCACCGTACCCTCGCAGAGAGGGGTCAGTGAGCCGAGATATGCAGAGAACTTAGCCAAGATGAAATACCAGGTACAGCCTCTGCCTCAGTAATTATATGCATGCATTATGGAACGTTTAACATGAGAAGGCCTATCCTCGTTGAAAGCCTGTGTGTATTGTAAAAAAAACGAAGAAACAACACAACGCGTGATGGGTGGAGGTTAAGATGGAGGCTCGCGCTCCTCCTGCGGAGAGGTATGGAGCAGGGAGCCGCTGTAAACACTCGGTGTCACTTGCAGGAAGCCCGAGAGTCTGTGGATCGCCTGCCACGCTCGTGCCGTGCGTTTGTTCTGCGGCATAAATTGTTAATAGAGCCATGTGATGCGTTTATTGCAGAGGTGCCTACTGTTAGGATTTTATCATTGGCAGATGAAGCTTATAATGAGTTTCCATTAGAAGCGTTCAATCAACAACATACCGCAGCAATTATGCATTTTAAACGCTCTCTCTCTCTCTCTATCTCTTTCTCTCTCTGTGTGTGTCTTTTTCTATCACTCGCTCACTGTTCCCTCTTTCCATTCTTATTTCGCTGTCGGAGGTAAGTGTTTTCCCGTGTTTGGTACTTTTTGACAGAAGCTCCGTCGGGATGGGGGTATAAAAGGCTCAGATCCCAGTCCTAATTAGGCCCTCCGTTGACATGCAGATGCCCTCTAGTAATTACTGTGCTCCTCTGTCCGTCTGCACGCACTTTTGTATTCTTCCTCTGGATGAACTTTTTCTATCAGGATTTACCTCTGCAAGCCATGGTAGGATTGAACTCCTAAGTAATGTCATTACAGTGACCTAAAAGCAACTCATACAGAGAGCTTTTTTTTTTAATGTAGTAATACAATTAGAACTCAACTATGTTTATATATACACCTATATTTAGCAGATGCTTTTATCCAAAGCGACGCACACTCACACGGGCAGAAATGGAACCCAGGTCGGCCGATTGTCAATAGGTGATGTGGGCACTTACTCCACTATGTCCAATATTTATACATTTGGTGTAGCAATATACCGTTTCTTTGTTGTTGTTGCAAAGTAGTGAGATGGAAAGAAGTTTCGTAATTGATATTGTCAGACGGTCATAGAAAAACAACCCTAAGACCTGCGGGTCCGTTCCTGCTGTCGTGCCTGTACTTTAGCTGGTTTGTATAAAGGAGTGGACTAGAGGAGTGCATTGGATGCATGTTCCTCACTCAAGTGGCTGAGTTCTCTGGACGGCGGTCCATGGCCTCGCTCTACCACCCCGCACTTCCCCATGTGTGTTCTTCCACTCCCTCACTGGCTCAGCCTGTTTTGGCTCCAAACTAAAAACTTGTTTACGTTATGAAACATCAATTTCAAGGCCTTCCATTATTCAGAATAGGGGTCGTGTTGCTGTTTTATGGCAAAACGCTGTAGTGTCCTTGTGTTTTTTTTTTTTCCTGAATATGGTCTGTGTGTATGTGTATGTGTGTGTGTGTGTGTGTGTGTGTGAGCGAGAGAGAGAGTGGTGTGTGTGTGTGTGTGTACAGGTGCTCTTTAATTATTTACAAACTCACAGCATGTACAGTAGTCCTGCAGGAGAGAAGGGAGCATGTTAATTCGCAAACTCGACCTCATGGTGTTCTTTATTTTTATATATATCTCTCCCCTCTCGTCCTTTTTGGATTTGGAAAAAAGTAATTTTGAAAAACAGGGTAAGCGCTTGATTTTTTTTTCGGTGCCAGGAGTCAGAGGACTGGGGAGTGTGTGGCGAGTTTGCGCTTCATTAAAATCTCCTAACAGGCCAGAGCTGAACTTTGCTAGTGGTTTGCTCTTGAAGAGATCGGAACGGCCCCTCAGATACCAACAAAAGCGAGCGAGCAGGGGATCTCAGTGCTGGCTCTCCACTTCTAATTGGTGCTTTCCAATTTGCATACCTCCCAAGGATGCCAAAACCTCCGATGTTATGAAGTGCATGTAATATGTTCAGCGTAGCCTGATAAATGCACTCTGTGTGGGTGAAGTAGATAACCATCTAGAATTCGACTTGAAGCGGAGTACTCGTGTGGTTCTACTACTGGAGCTAAAAAATAAATAAATGTGTGTAGACTTTCTTTTCCGTGGTAGACCAATTTACTGATGTTTAGTTAGGAGAAGATTGTTGGTGTTGAATGCCACCCTCCCCTACTGCTACAGGGCCCTCTGCCTGAATATTAACAGCCTCATAGTTCAGCTAACAGTCACCTGAGCTTAGTTAAGGCTCAGTTGGGTCGGAAATGTGCTGGCAAGGGTAAACTGTGCTGTGAATGTGGCTTGGAACATAAAGTCTGTGATTTTTGATGCTTATCTTTTTGCTATGGTGATGTTCTTAAGGCAGAAATAACATCAACACACAAGAGATGAACAAAGAAACCTAATCCGTCTTACAATACTCTTTCGTGGGAAGGAGCAGGCACTTTTCATAAAAAACAGAAGTATTAATGCATCAACACACAGGTAAAGGCTGCGATGGGAGCGATTTGTTCACACCGACAGACATCTTAACATCAAGGGAACCAGGCACTTGATTCACAAAGCTAAACAGCGGTAGTCCCAAGGTCTAGGCCTAATGCGAGAGCGCTTTTGTCGTCTGTGGACTTGGGAATGAATGCCTCCATGGTGCTCTTCTGGCGAGTGTGTCTCCACTTACCTTTCCCACCATTAGCCTCAGCACTGGCTTTCTAAAGGTCAGGCTTCACTCCGCTGCCGGTCTACTTCTTCCTCCAGGGAGCTAAAGCAGAAGACAGCATAGTCATAGTGCCATCCTCACTCTTCTCCAATGGTTCCAGGTCTTGTTCTCAGTCAAGGTCAGCAAAAAAGTAGAAGTATCAGAAAGAAAGCAGAACTTATTGCTCATTTGTATGAGCAAAGTAAAAAGAACTTTTCGGTCATTTGTATGGGGGAAGTAAAAAATAACTTTTTGCTCATTCGTATGGAGGAAGTAAAAAAGAACATTTCGCTCATTGGCATGAGGAAAGTTTGGGGGGGGGGGAAGTTCCACATGGAGTCATTAGCCTCTCCGACAACCTCTGATGAGGGATGGAACAGTAGCCGGCCCCAGGCCTCTGCGCCGCCGTTTCCCCTGCGGGGGGTCCTCAGCTGTTCCTGGCGGCCATGTCTCCCCCCTCCAGGCCCCTGCCGCAGCGGGACGCCTGATGGCTCCATGTGTGCTCACCATTGTTTGAGATACCCCAGCCCCATGCAGGGGGTTATCAGGGGGATTACGGGGATTAATTGCAGTTAATTGGGTTTCACCAGAATTAATTGCCTATTATCAGTTTAACCATCTGATTATGACACTTTTTTTTCTGCCACTTTTGCTATGTTTCACTTCAATTCTTGATCTTTTGATTTTGATGATGTTAAGATGTGCCAGACTTGGCCTCATAACTAGCCTATAATTTCTTATTCAATAGCAATAGTAGGCCTGTTGCAGACTAGCTATTTTAGTACACTAGGGTTTGCTGAAGATGATAGATCTCATTGAGTCAACATTATTTGATTAGCGAGGGATTCCCTTTACACCTTAGGTAAATGAAATCAGTGCATGGTATGGGAATGTCCATTCAATTAAAAAAGAAGAGTTTACTATGTCCCCATGACAATGAACACCAGGCAATCAAATGTGAGGTCTATATGTTGAGGTTTATCTTAGGTAGCCTCAGAATTTTATATGACCCGCTAAAAGGACATTATGTGACCTGCAAACAACTAAGGTCATTGGACCATAGAGGTCTCTTAACCTCAGGAGAAAGTGTTCCAGAGTCCTCCCTCCTCCATCCACCCATTTTAGCTCTGTCCTTTCACAGATTGTGTCGCTACTGAAGAGAACACATTCCACAGTTCACACAGCCAGGTTAAGGAATGGTTAAATGCATTAAATAAAGTTGTTTTGTCGTGTTTCAGTGCTGTATCAGAATTGAGGACCATAGAGGAATAGCTACATAATCTAATGTCTTCTGCTCTATTTTCTCTAGCACTCTCTCTTCACACACACACACTCTCCTCTCTCTCTCTCTCTCTCTCTCTCTCTCTCTCTCTCTTTTTCTCATCCACACACTCACAAACACACACACACACACACACACACACACACACACACACACACACACACACACACACACACACACACACACACACACATCCACAACCACTCTCAACTTGTTCACCACTTGCAGAAAAAGGGAGCTAGAAATATATAGGCAATTACATTGTGTAGATCCATGGTGATGCTGGCTCTGTTTCTCTGTCATCCTCTACCCACCTCACATCTTTACATCTCTATAAAGTCCAGCGCGTGCATACATAGTTTCCATTCTCTGTGCTGAAAGGTAGACGCATGCACCAGCAGATCCACTAGAGGAGAGGGGGAAAAGGCGCTCGAGCAGAGAAGTATTTATCCTTCAGAAACACAACATGGTCTTTTCACAGTCAGCACACCACATTATTGTGGAGCAAAGGGAACTGCAGTCAATCTCCTAATTAAAGATTGTATCACATCTCCTTTTGCAAGCAGGAAAAAAAATACCATTTACAACTGACTTCAAAGAATAAAGTTTTCTCAAGCACTGCAGAGCGTGCACAAGAGAGAGAGAGAGAGAGAGAGAGAGAGAAGGAGGGAGGGGGAAAAGATAATTTTCAGTTACTCTGGTTAACTGAAAATGAAGGAAAAGTTATTTGCTACAGCGAGATTGACATTTTTAATATCCATTGCAGCACACAGCTAAATTGGAGCAGAGCACAGCACGTCAGATTCCATAAGAAAAGCTACATTGTCTGAGCCAAGGCAGAGTTTGCTTCTGCATCCTCCTCATTATTGGGAAAACAATGCATAATTAAAGCAATCATGATTAATTACAACTCTCCCTTTGCTTGGCCCATCTGCCTAATTGCAACTTTGAAAAATATTTTAATGTCTCACCCCCTAAACCCCCCCCCCCCGCCCCATACCAATGTGTAAGTTGAGCTTGCATGCATTTTGTAATTTATTTTAACCCTATAAGGACCTGAAATTGCGTTTAGTGATCAGACCACGGTCCTATCACGTCACACGGGAGTTTTGTGTACATGTGTACGTGCAGCAGCCTTTTAGGTTGTGCATGTGTAGAGCTGCTCTTGATACAGATGCCAGCAAAAGCTGCAGTCTACTTAGACTCCAGCTCTCCCTTGCTCCCGATCCCTGGCACTAAAGTAAATCGCATGCATATAGATGAGCTCAGGGTAATGTGAACTGCCTCTGCACCATCGACTGCTTCTGACGGTGAACCTCAGAGCAGAAGGGAGCAGGCAAAGCTTAGAGGAGGTGGTGGTGTGGGGGGGGGGGGGGGGTGTATGGGCTGGAGGAAAGTGTTGAATTTATGAAAGACTCTGCTACGCGGAGATTAATCCATTTTTTAATTACAGAGAAGTACATAGGTATTGCCTGTCAAAGTCTGGTAGATTTAAGGTGAAGCCAAATGTCTGCATTTCCCTGTAGCTGCTGAGAAGGCAGTATATGAGCTACGCAAATCAATAAAAAGCTCCCTCTCCTCCTCACACTCTTTTTCCCGTCCCTCTATCCCCTGCTATTGCACATATACACACACTCTCACACACACTCTCTCTCCCTCCCTCTATCCCCTGCTATTGCACATATACACACACTCTCACACACACTCTCTCTCCCTCCCTCCCTCCTGCCTTCGGTACTCTCCATCTCTCTCCTTCTCACTCAGTCTCTCTCTCTCGCTTGACCTCCTGTTTCTTTTCTTTGCCCTCCCTCTCTCCCCACCCCACCCCACCCGTACCCGACCTGTCACTTCTTCCTCATGTCTCATCACTACATATTTCCCAGACCTCTGCTCTGCCATTACACCAATGTGACACAACACCCCAGAATAGGGATGGGGGAGTGTGTGTGTGTGTGTGTGTGTGTGTGTGTGTGTGTGTGTGTGTGTGTGTGTGTGTGTGTGTGTGTGTGTGTGTGTGTGTGTGTGTGTGTGTGTTTTTGTATGTGTGTGTGTGTGTGTGTGTGTGTGTGTGTGTGTGTGTGTGTGTGTGTTTTTGTATGTGTGTGTGTGTGTGTGTGTGTGTGTTTTTGTATGTGTGTGTGTGTGTGTGTGTATGTGTGTGTGTGTGTGTGTGTGTGTGTGTGTGTGTGTGGTGGGGAGGTGTCTGAATAAGCGAAGGGCTCCGTGGATGAGATTCAGGGGAATGGATGGGGTCCGTGTGCAGAGGACATCTCCTCAGCTCTCCTAAGCACTCTCCCACAGCCCCCCCTCTCTCTCTCTCTCTCTCTCTCTCGCTCTCTATAAAGTCCAGCGCGTGCATACATAGTTTCCATTCTCTGTGCTGAAAGGCAGAGGACATCTCCTCAGCTCTCCTCAGCACTCTCCCACAGCCCCCTTGGGGGACCGTACTGGCACACTGGCCCGAACGACAAGGGTTGAGTGGGGGTGAGGTGAGGTGTGGGGGGTATTTGTGAAGCTGTGTCAGTGTGCAGAGGAATAATTAAGGGAAAAAGAAGGGGGGGGGGGGGGGGGGGCGAGAGATAGGGGTTTGTGATGATAATTTTAAAACAGAGGCTAAATTATGCTGAGAGGTAATTAAGACATGATACTGTACCTTCCACAGGAAAACACCCCCCATTCACCCCACCCCCACCTCACTCACACGCACATCATCTTCATGAGAAGGTATGTGGACTTGCTTTGAGGGAGGAGGAGAGTGTTCTGCACTCATTATGGATATTTC